>NC_135432.1:63046613-63346613 GCF_051991255.1 Vanacampus margaritifer
GGGGTCTGCCCCCAAGAGGTCCTGGAAGTTGGCGATTAATTACTTTTTTTTCCCTCCTTTTTTCTAGTCCAGCAAATTAAAGGCAGCCCAAGAAGAGAAGACAAGCCTCATCGCTTAATCAACTAATGAGCTTCCGAACATCCTCCGCGCAACGGCGCTATACGCCGGCACGCACGCCGCTCTTATCATCCTCGTTTCAGTCCTCGGAAAAATCACTCCGTCACAGACGAAAAACAGTCTCTTTAAAATAGATTTGCAGATCGACTTTGAAGGAGGGCCAGAAAATCTCCCCCCCCCCCCACGCCCGCCCCCCACGCCCATCAAAAGGCCCATTCGAACTTTGATGATTGCCGACGTTGTTTGGAAGTTCGGGTTAAACGGGGGAATGCCCGTCCAAGTATGCACAAGTGGCTGGTGTTTACCCCCCGAGGGTTACGCGCGACCTTTTGGCCACAGCTTTCACAGATCCCGATAAGAGTGAAACAAACCATTGAGTTTTTTTTTTTTTTTTTTTTTTATAGCTGTAAGTGTGGGAAAGACGAGAAGATATGAAATGGGAAAAATGTCTGAGAAACAAGGAGAGAGTTTATATGAAAGCCATTTAATTAAAAATGGACTGTGATAGGATTATGTCGCTTAATTCTCATTTCTCGTTTTGACCTTGACTTACCATCCAGCTACTGTGAGATGATGATGGTCAATGAACAGTCAATGAGATTTTTTATTATTTATTTATTTTTCACCTGCAGTGAGGAGCTTTTCCACATTTCTGATGCGGGCTCGCAGTTTGAAACAACTGCAGTCATCGTAATGATGTTGCGAGGTTTATATTTGATCTACACTTCTCAAACTGCAGGGTCAAAAAGAACCCCATTTTTGGACTGACCTGCTATTCGGCTCAATTGGACCCATTTTTTGTTTTGAGTTGTTTTGATATAAAACAACCCAAAATTAAGTCAAATGGACTGAGAAGGGCGGTCCATTTTTTGACCAAAATTGTGACCCAACATTTTTAAAGTTGTGTGGGTTCGTGAAATCTGTTAAACTCACCCACGTGTGGTAACTCAAAAGCATTTTTTTGGGGGGGGGGGGGGGGTTATTCATTTGACCCAAAATGTTGGGTTATTATTTATTAAACTGGCAGAACCCTAAAAAATGTGTTGTTTTGTTACCCCCCCCCCCCCCCACACACACACACACCTACAAAAATAAATAAATAAAATAAAATAATAATAATTTTGTTGTTTTGTGGTTTATTCATTTGACCCAGCTTTTTGGGGTTAAATAAATAACTCCAAAAATTTGGGTGAATTCCTTTTTGACTCAATTTGGTTAATTTTTGACTCAAATGTTTTTTGTGTTTTCTATTCAATTCGTTTCCAAACATGCTTTCAGTCATGAGCGCAGTATTCTGATGAAATCTTTTCTATTGCATTTATTTATTTTAAAAAAAAGGGGGTATTTTAAACAACGCTAAAGATTTAATAGAAAGTTGAGTCAAATTGACCTAAGTAGTAGATTTGTTCATTTTTGACCCAAATTAGCTTATTTTTGGCCCAACTGTTTTTAGAGTGTAAAAGTAACCCAAATTGCTGAAAAGCAGCCCAGTATTTTAGTGTGCGTAACTTCCGGATCCGCTTTGTGTGTTAAAAATCACATTTAAATGTGACACATGTTCCAAATGGACCTCTAAGGAATTCACGTCATGAAAACTCGCTCCAGAAATGAGGGCCAATCATAAATTTCGTGTCACAGCTCTTTGGTGGTTGCACTGCATGGACAATGAAAAAGATCCTGGTCAATGCAAACCATCCTGCCCAATCAGAAAATGAATAGTGAATGAAAAAGCACCTGATTCAATGGCTTAATTCTCCTCTCATTTTGTCCTTGACCTACCATCCCGCCACTTTCTGGTGCTTTTTCATCCCTTCCCTGCAGCCATGTCTCCCACCACCCCCACACGCCCCACACCCGCTCCCACCATCCTCGTCCCGCTCGACTTTGACCGAGGCTGATGAAAAGAACGGCCGATTCTTTATCTCATCACATCTCGTTTGCCACCATTCAGCTCCGCTTCCTGCATTTGTGTGTGTGTGTGTGTGTGTGTGTGTGTCCGCTGTCCAGGTTCAGATTGCCAAACTGATTACATGACTTCCTGTTTAGCAATGGACCTCAACAACTGATGCAGGCCTCTCCCATGCTGCAAATAAATACGGTCCAATGACAACTCAACGGCGGTTAGCACTACAAAATTGTCGCGCGAGTGTGTGTTTTTTTCTTCCCTTAGCTGATCAATGTATTGACCAATGCGTAATGAGGCACGTGTGTGTGTGTGTGTGTGTGTGTGTGTGTGTGTGTGTGTGTGTGTGTGTGTGTGTGTGTGTGTGTGTGTGTACAGGAAGCTGCCAGCGTCTGGAGGTCAACAGGAATTATTTCTGTAACATCGTGGCGGGGGAGGCAATGTTTGCTGTTGAGCCGTCATTTACACAGCATCCAATTTGGGCTAACTGCCGCCCCGTGGCGCACGTCTGTCCGTCAAACGCACGCACGTCCGTCCACATTGTTGGTTTAGATGGTATCCATTTCAGCAGGGCAAACAGCAAACCAGCGTGGAGGTGCATTAGCTATTTATTAGCAAACATTAGCAGCGGTGCGCCCGCTGGCTGTATGAATAGAAGAGTTACTTTTTTTTTCTTTTCTTTTTTTTTACTAAGGCGAAAACTAAACTGGAAAGTGTAAGACCTGTCAGTGACAGGCCGGCCGATGACTGCATGAACAGTAACTGAGAAACTGACCAATGAATACATGACCAGCAAGTATAAGACTGACCGATGACTGCATGAACAATGAGTGAAAGGATGGCCAATAACTGCATGAACAGTAATTGTGAGATGACCAATGACTACATGAGCAGTAAGTGTGAAACCGACCAATGATTGCATGAACAGTAAGTATCAGGTGACCAATGACTGCTTGAACAATGAGTGAGAGACTGACCAATGACTACATGAGTAATGAGTGAGAGGACTGCAAATAAATACATGAGTAGTAAGTTTCGGACAGACCAATGACTGCATAAACAGTAAGTGGGAAACTGAACAAGAATACATGAATAGTAAGTACAGGACTGACCAATGACTGCATGAACAATGAGTGAGAGACTGACCAATGACTACATGAGCAGTATGTGTGAAACCGACCAATGATTCCATGAACAGTAAGTATGAGGTGACCAATGACTACATGAGTAATGAGCGAAACGACTGCAAATAAATACATGAGTAGTAAGTTTGGGACAGACCAATGACTGCATAAACAGTAAGTGGGAAACTGAACAAGAATACATGAATAGTAAGTATAGGACTGACCAATGACTGCATGAACAATGAGTGAGAGACTGACCAACGACTGCATGAACAATGAGTGAGAGACTGACCAACGACTACATGAGTAATGAGTGAGAGGACTGCAAATAAATACATGAGTAGTAAGTTTGGGACAGACCAATGACTGCATAAACAGTAAGTGGGGAAACTGAACAAGAATACATGAATAGTACAGTAAGTGTGAGACCAACCAATGACTGCATGAACAGTAAGTGGGAAACCAACCTATGAATACATGAACAGTAAGTGTGAAATCGACCAATAACTGCATAAGCCGTGTGACTGCATGAAGAGTATATGGAAGACTGACCAGTAACTGCATAACTAACAACTGAGAGACCGACCAATGACAACATGAAGAGCATGTGAAAGACCAACCAATAACTGCATGAATAGTGACTGACAGACCGACCAATTTCTTCATGAGTAATAAGTAAGAGAATGGCCAATGACAACATGAACAGTAAGTGTGAGATGACCAATGGCTGCATGAACTGTAAGTAGGAAACTGACCAATGAATACATGAACTGTAATTGTGAGACCGGCCAATGACTGCATGAAGAACCAAACAAGCAAAAGAAGACACAAACATGCTGCGCGCTTAATCACATGACCTCTGTTGTAACATGTTTCCTGTCTTTATGTGCTGTAAAATGGAGACGTCCGTTCTCATCCATCCCTCACAAAAGTCCATGCAGTACTCGAGGCCTGGGGGCAGACGGCCCTCAACCCCGGTCTTCGCGTGACATTTGAAGTTTTGCACTGCCCCACCCCCTCCTCCAGTGGACTTTTGACTTCCATACTGTGGTGGTGCAAACGAGTCAGCTGGCAGATGGTTGATGCAGCAGCAATCTGCATTCAAGTCAGCATCCGCATAACCCGGCTGAAAGGCTCCCCTCTGCTTGCGCGTGGTAAACACCGCATTTGTGTGCGTGGCGCGTTTGCAAATATGGCTGCTGAAGGCTTCATGCGCACGTGCGGGGCGCGTCTCGCCGGGTTTGCCGGGTACACGTTGAGTTTGTCGGCGCCGGAACGAGAATAAGTGGCGCTTTGCCGTGGCAACCGAGGCAAAGCAGGCAGGCGGAATTGCAGCCTGGTTTTCATCGCACAGCAGGGGGGAGGAGACAAGGAGGCACCACCACATCCTTCCTCAGCCTCATTCATGCAGTCATTGGCCGGCCTCGCAAGGTTCATTGGTTGGCATTCGCTGTTCGTGCAAACATTGGCCATCACTCATTGCTCATGTTGTCGTTGGTCATCTACTCACTCGGTGTTCTGTAGTCATTGGTCGGACTCTGGCTCACGATTCACACAGTCATTGGTCAGTACTTACTCTTCATTTTGTCATTGGCCGCCACTCACTTTTCAAGTAGTCATTAGTTGGTCTTCTACTCACTTTGAATTCTGTCATTGGTCATCAACTTATTGTTTATGTAGTCATTGGCCAGCCTCTTACTCATTCTTCAAGCAGTCATTATTTGTCACGTTCTATTCATGTAGTCATTTGCTGCTCATTCTGCCACTGGTTATCCCTTACTGTTCATGTAGTGATTTGGCATCACTTATTTTTCCTGTAGTCATTGTTTGGCCTCTTAACAGCTGTTCATTTAGTCATTGGCCACTTGTTCTTTGGTTATCATTTATTGTTCATGTAGTCATTGGCAGTCACTCACTGCTCATGTAGTCATTGGGCAGCCTCTTACGCATTCTTCATGCAGTCATTCTTTGTCACGTACAATTCATGTAGTCATTGGTCACCACTCACTTTTCATGTAGTCATTGTTTGGCCTCTTAACAGCTGTTCATTTAGTCATTGGCCACTTTTTATTTGGTTATCATTTATTGTTCATGTAGTCATTGGCAGTCACTCACTGCTCATGTAGTCATTGGCCAGCCTCTTACGCATTCTTCATGCAGTCAGTCTTTGTCACGTACAATTCATGTAGTCATTGGTCGCCACTCACTTTTCATGTAGTCATTGGCTGGTCTCTTACTCACTGTTCATTCTGTCATCGGTCATCACTTTGTGTTCAAACAGTCATCTCACAGCTGATGTTCATATAGTCATGGGTCGGTCTCACAATCATTGTTCATGAAGTCGTTGGCAGTCACTCACTATTCATGTAGTCATCGGTCGGCCTGTCACTCATTGTTCATGCAGTCTTTGGTTGGTCTGACATTTAATGTTCATGTAGTCATCTGGCAACCTTCTTACTCAGTGTCCATGCAGTCATTGGTCCTCATCACTTAACTCACCATCGCTGGCAAATGTCTCACCTTCCCACTTCTTTGCTGCCCCTTGTAGCTGTACTTAAGAACATGAAAGGAGTGCGGCCCCCCCCCCTGAGGCCCGAGCTCGCCTTTGTACAATCATTTTAGCGGAGAAAATGAGCAAATGTCTTAAAATTAAAAGAAGGAAGAAAAAAAAAGCTCCCGCTCTGACCTTGTAAAGACAATTACAGTATGCCTGCTGATGCCTGACGCCGTTTCCATGTAATTGACGCCGACGTGCGTGATGTAGTGACCGCGGCGAGTCGGCGGCAGCTCAGCGATGTCCGCTCCCCGAGTCCCCCCCCCCCTCCCCCATTTTTGGGTCCTGTCAAAAAAATTATCCACAGCATTTTCTCTCATCACGTCTATTTTTAGCCGCAGCTCTGATGGAACATTCTGGCAATTACATGCGGCGCTGATTCATCTCCTTCTTGCTCATGCAAAAGTTGTGTAACTGATAAATACATGTTTCACGAAGCGGCGCCGCGTCATGCATACCGTGTGTGAATTGTGACATGGTTTTACCTGAAAATAAAATTAAAATAAATATATATTGGGATAGGCTCCAGCACCCCCGCGACCCTTGTGAGGAAAAGCGGTCAAGAAAATGGATGGATGGATGGATATTTAAAAATATAAATAAATATAAAAATAATAATTACACACTATTACCAATAAAATATAACGTCAAGAAATGTAAATTGTTTATGGTATATTTTTTGTTTTAATTCAATGAGCATTGTGCTGTTCCTTCTGGTGTATAATATACATAAGAGACAAGTCACAACTCCTAAACCGACTTATTACTACCTTTGTCACTGACCAAATGAAATTCGTAAGTCAAGGTACGGCTGTAATAGGGTTTGCAATCCAAGTTGTATTCTCATTGGCCGCCATGAGAGGCGTCCCGGCCGGTCCGGCGATACAAGATTATCGACGCGGCCATAAAGCAGGCGATGTAGGGGTCGCCATGGCAATGACAAAGATGTTCTGTTCTTCTTATTACAAGCCGCCGCGCTGGCTCGATGATTTCGCGAGCTGTCATTTCAAGGTAGAATTACTACATATTGTTGCTTTAAATTAAACCCCAGAGGCCGATGGGTGCGCAGATGCGTTTATTGATGTCGTATTGTCGGACAGTAACAAGAAAAGTTTAACCTGTACATAAAGTAGGATACTGTTCGTGACAAATGTGACCAGTTGTAACATTTGAAAGGAACCCCAAAAAAAAAAATCATCAACATGACATATTTTGTACTAAAATGGATTTTAGACTCACTATTGTTTGTATGGATTTAGAAAATGTGGAACTGTACATCCTTTTTTGACATTAAGTCAACCCCCACAATTTTTTTTGACAACAATATCTTCTATGGAGCCCCACTAATCGAAATAATTTATTCCGTTTAATATTACGTTAGTGAAATATGAGTTATGAAGCAAAATCCAGCCATTTTTATCCATCTCATGGGGCGGCCATTTTGCCACTTGCTGTGGACTGAAGATGACATCAATGTTGCTCAGGTCTCAGGTAACAACCAATCACAGCGCTTTTTCAGAAAACAGGTGAGCTGTGATTGGTCCTTGCCTGAGCCCTGAACGCTGAAGATGACGTCACAGTTGTGATGTCATCTTCAGTCCACAGCAAGTGGCAAAATGGCATAACATATGTAATATTAATCACAATGTCATGTTTAGACACATATTACATATTATTGTCAATAAATGTTTAATAATGCCTTACCTGATTTGTTGTGTTTGAATACATTATTGCGAAACTGAAAATAAAATGATGAATTAATAAAATGAGCAAAGCTCTCTGTCTTTTTACCACATCACATACGCTCTTAAAACTGTTGGGTCAAAAGTAACTTCAAAAAGGGGTTAATGCCGAGTTATTAATACCTGCCGCAGTGAGTTGAGGATTTGACCCAACATGTTGGGTCAAGGGGTAAAAAGAACCCATGTTGATGAGTTAAAGCTACCACAAAATGGCTTGCCAGCTTGTCAGTGTCAGCATTTTTTTTAGTGTGTACACATTCAAGTGTGAAATCTGCGTCTTCAAAAATGCACTTTTTCTTTTCTCTGATTTATGGTTTAAGGATTACTTTATCATTTTCTTTTATCTTTTAGTACTTTTAAACCAAAATATATTCTTGATATTGACAATTATGAGGAAATTCTTAGCCAGGGTCAAACTTGACCCAGAATGAGCAGTCAGTATGGATTAAAATGCGTCCTCTGGACTGCCGCCAAGTATTCCCCCCCCCCCCCCCCCTTTTTTTTTTTTTTTTTTTTTTACAATAACATCCTCATTCCTAATAACACGCACAGGTCAGCCCCGCTCGCTGCCCGAGCGATTTCTCAGCATGGCTCCCGTGAGCATTAAAACAGACAGTGGCGGCACCCTGGCGAGGTCATGCTCGACGCGCACCTCATTTGTCACACGGGTATGCCGCGTTCTTAAATGCTAGCGCCAAATCAAGACGCATGAGGTGCAAACATACGGCTCTTTTTATGTGTTTATGCTAGAAAGAACGCGTACACACAAAGTTGTTAAGGGCGAGATCAAGATGTATGGGGTCCGTATGTTGCATGGGTGATAATGAATGGCCCTCATATTAGCAGTTTGTGTACAAATTAGTATGCTGGTTAACTCAGTAGTAGTTCAAAGAGCAAGAAGCTTCCTGCTGTCAGTTTGAATTGCACACATTGTATCATATTACAATTGTGCGAATTTGTAAATATTAGTCGAAATGTGCATCCAAAATAGAAGTCAGATTAGGGCCGGGCCATTCTTGTCATTTTTTAGTAATTTTAGTCATCTCTTATTTTATCTGTGATGTAGCGTTTGGGGTCACCAGCTTCACATTCTACATTGCCGTATCTGTGATGTTGAATGTGCGTGTTTTTAAAAGGCGGGTCTGACCTGTTGAGTGACATGCAGATGAGCGAATGAGAATACCCAGCTGTTAACTGGCTACAAAGTTAGCCAATTTGTGAGTAGGGTGATGGTGTCAGTTGAACCGATCGTCAGGACGGGTAAGAATGTGCGTGTGTTGACCGTTTACTCAATCAAGTCAACCTTAAACATTTCTTGACAATAATATATGTGACCTCACTAGTCTAAACATGACATTTGATTTATATTCCATTTTTGGAATATGAGTTATGAAGCAAAATCCAGCCGTTTTTATCCATCTCGGGGGGGCGGCCATTTTGCCACTTGCTGCCGACTGAAGATGACATCACAGTTGCTCAGGGCTCAAGCAAGGACCAATCACAGCTCACCTTGTTTTCTGAAGCTGAGTTGTGATTGGTTGTTACCTGAGACCTGAGCAACAGTGGTGTCATTTCCACTCGACTGTAAGTGGCAAAATGGCCGCCTTCTGATATATTAAAAAGTGCTGGATTAACTCCACTAACGCAATATTAACCAAAATACCATATTTAGACTCGAGGGGCTGCATAGAACATATTATTGTCAAGGAATCATTTTTGCTGGGGTTGACTTCCCCTTTAAAAGAGCACTCGTAATAACCAGCAATGGCATGCTACATTGAATTAGCTTAAGATGTTTACTTTACCGTAGACATGTGCTCATGCAGTCTTATAACTTAAATGTGTAAAAGTATAAAGGGTTTGGTAACTCAAGCAAGTTTTTTTTTTCTTAATTTCCCCCAAAAGTCATAATTCTGGAAAATGTGTTTTATATTGCATACAAGTTCACCACATTTTACTGAACACTGCTCCAAAAGTTGCGATACCATTTGCTTCTTTGGTCAACATGACACAGACGGCTTGACTGAAGGGATAGACCGGATAATGGACCAACTCGCATTTGCGAGCAGACGGACGGAGTGACAAACGGACGGCAGGACAGAGAGAGCAAACGATGGCGGCTGGGTAACGAGATGGGACGTAATGGAGAGAGGCGCTGAGGCGGTGGAAAGGAGGCTTTGAACTGCTGATGTAAGCACACAATCGTTTTCTCTTGCGCACACCCGCACGTGCAAACACGCACATGCACTTTCTGCGGCAAATGAGTACTCGATTCTTGAGTAGTCACCGATCCCAAGTAGGCTACCGGCAAAACTAGGACTTTTGAGATATAAAATTTCTATTAAATCAATGACAAATAATTTTTAAAAAAGTCCTATAATATATCCCAATATTGCATTTTTGCTTAAAATTGCATGACATTTATGACTATTTTCTCTTATTGTTTTCCTTTTTTTTTTATAAAATATATTATAATAATCAAAAATATATAAAAAATATTTTGCATCAAGCTCACAATAAAATGAATTTAAATGGATACGATTAAACAAATAATCCAGTGGCCAGGAAATGTTCCAATTAAAATAAGTGGTTGTCTTTCAACTGATACTGGTATCGGCCACCATTGTAAGTACTCAATATCTTGTTATCAGGCTGGTATTGCCCCAATACCTATTATCGATACCCGCCCATTCCTCGTCTTTTTTTATCCAGCGACCTACACATCTATCAGCCATATGTCCATCCTACTAAAACAACCAAAGACCCAAACAATTAACCAGTTAATTAACTCATTTGCTCCCAAAAACTTATTTTTTTTTAAATGTTTTTTTTAAGCTAGAGCATACAGAAGGCTTTGATGCAGCTTCTGACCTGAAGAGTTCACTTAAAAGCAATGGTAGTTATTACAACAAACAAAAAAACGGCCAGCAGGTGCCAGCAAAGTATAAGAGATCAGCCAGGGCCATGTTGTAAAAAACCCAGATTTGTGAATAATGATGAAACCCAGCAATATTCTAATGCTAATTACTGCAAAATGGAAACGGATACAAATGTACTTTTTTCGGATGAAAGAAGAGACGCTAATCTTTCTTTTGGTAGATTCCATGTTTTTATAGCAATAGAACACAATATTTGATGGTCCTTGCAAAACCAGTCAAAATCCAGTAAAACAGCTGGGAGTGAAGGGTGTTGCTTCAGTGAAAATGGCTGGGAGTGAATGAGTTAATAAACCAGTCAATCCATCAATCAAATAATGAAGCATTTAACTGAATATTGACAACAACAAAAAACAATCAACCAGTCAACCAATCAGTGGGCCAGCGATGAATCAAAACATCAATCAAACAATCGATTGTGTGCGCGCGTGCACACTCCTCGCCTTATTCCTCTTGATTGGTTGCCAGCGTGTGGCTTGCGAGTGTGACACAATCCAGCCGCTGTCTCAATTGGCAGCAGTTGAGATGCTCGACATGAATGCATTCATTGCACAAAGCATGGCACCATCATCTAAAGAGCCTTTTTGTGGTTGATTTTCGCTTCTTTCAGCAGCATTAATGAAATATCAATCGCACTTGTTGTTTCATTCATGAGCCCGCTTTTTGAGTTGTTTCTTTTTTCTGTCCGATTGATTTGTGGCCCGCAGCACCGACACTGGAGAAAAGTTCCACAGAAACACGCTCTAAACTTTTTGCCAACTGTTTCCTGGATATGAAAATTCGCGAGGCGGCAAGCACAGCGCATATTGCCGGTATCAATTATTGACCGCCTTTGCCAAGTCTTCTGAGCTGCTCAGACAAACAAACGTCTGATTGGGGATAAAGTGACAGCAACCCAATCTACAGTAAACTCTTTCACTTTTATTTTTTTTGTTTCCAAGTGTTATCATCTGTTGGTGAAGGCAGAATTTCAGCTGCTATTGGAACTCATTAGATTGCGCGAGTGGCTGACTGTCACAGTGAGGGGGGAGCAGCTCTACTTCCCGCGCGTATCCCCTAATTCCAAACACTCTAGCTCAGACAGCCGAGTGGAAGGCGGCGTCCCGTCCCGTCACCAGGTGATGATGACACTCCATTCCACTCATCTCTCAGAGATGCTTTCCAACTCTCTGTGCCACTGAACTCTGCTTGGCCCGACAACACAGTCAGCTTTAACCCGGCATTAACCCCGCATCCATTTCCTGCTTCCCCCCCCACCCCCCCCCCCCCGCCCCATCCTCGTCCCGGCATCTTCACGTTACACACACGGGAAAAAAAAAATTCATTCATTGCAGCGGGGGCCTCGCTTGACTGGCTTGAGTGAATTGCCTCGCGCCATACAAACTCCTCATCCATTTTTAATCGCGGTCGGAAAGCAGTTGGGGGAGGAAATATAAGGAGGGAGAGAAAAAAAACGGCGGAATTTATGCAAGCTTGAGAATACGGAGCACGCTCGCAAACAAACATGAAAGGGCGTGCGACTGCTAGCGAAGGCCTCGTAAGGGTGAGAAGTGACGGTGGCGCTTGCGAGTTGGCTGCAGGAGGAGGTGAAGGGGGGGGGGGGTCAATGGGGTGTCGCTTGTGAATGGAAATCAGTCGACAGTGTTGGGAGTTCATCCACCGAACTCTCCTTACAAGGACGTGACGGTGCGGTGACAAGCGTGCCAAAAATTTTCTCTCCGGTTTGACGAACTCCAAAAGTTCACTTTATGGTGATTTTGTTATTTTTGACATCAAACGTTTTGGCTAGGTGAGGCCATGTGGAGCTTTTTGAAAATAGACTTCACTGAAGACATTCGGGTCACTTTTCACCCTCAAACTAGTCAAAGAAGACTCTCGCATTTCTCCTAGCTACTGACAGTTAAAGGGGAAGTCAACTCAAAAACAATTCCTTGACAATAATATGTTCTATGCAGGCTCACTAGTCTATTCTGGGTAATATTGCGTTAGTGGAATATGAGTTAAGCAGTAAAATCCATCAGTTTTTCTCAAAATCAGAAGGCGGCCATTTTGCCACTTGCTGTCGACTGAAGATGACATCAATGTTGCTCGGGTCTCATATAACAACCAATCACAGCTCAGCTTCAGAAAACAGGTGAGCTGTGATTGGTCCGTTGCCTGAGTCCTGAACAACTGTGATGTCATCTTCAGTTGACAGCAAGTGGCAAAATGGCCGCCCCCTGAGATGGATGAAAACGGCTGTTTTTTGCTACATAACTCCACAAATGGAATATTAATCAGAATGTCATGTTTAGACTTGTGAGGTCTTTGTCAAGATGTTTAAGGGTATATTAATAATAATTATTATTAATATTAATAATAATACTGAGCTTGTGAAGGTTCTTTATTGGTTCTTTATTATTATTATTATTATTATGTATTTATTTATTTTGCATATATTTAGTTTTGTGTACAGTTTGCATGCATCAAACTGTACAATTTGTTGTATACTGTATTTTATTTTTGCATTACATGCTTTTAAGAATCTCTGGGAGATGGAAAAAGCCAAATCCGTTTTTTCATCAAAGCCACCTAACATGTTCTTCCAACTACCAAAGAACGTAAATTTACAGTAAATGTACTGTCCACTGCACACAGCCACTGATGTCTAAACAGCTAGCAACAAAAGTGAGATTACCCCAAATAGAAAATGTCAAAATCGAGCCCACTAGCAATTTCCCCCCCCCCAAAAGTCTCAGGTATGAATGGAGAGCAAGTGTATTAATTAAAGATGGTGTTATCACTCCCACATTCTCGTACCCTCTTAACTCTTTCACTGCCACTGACGTTTAAAGACGTCAAGTAAAAACCTACGCTTCACTGCCAATGACGTCAAAAGACGTCATCCAATGATTTTTTTTTTTTTTTGAAACGGGTAGAGGAAACCCTTCCGCATGTCTGGTGAAAGTTTCAAGTCTGTCTGTTGTGCCTAATGACTATTTTTGGCCCCTAGAGGGCAGCAATGACTCTCTTTTGACAAGATCGGGTGGGCGTCAGTAGAGGCGGAGCTAGAGCGTCGAGCAGGAGATGAGAATGGAAGACAAAGGAAAAATGGCGGCCGGTCGCGAGGAGCTCACGCCCGAGACGTTTTTTTCAAAGACCAAAAGCATCGCTGAAAAAGCACATTGTTGATGACGATGATGAAGATGATGGTGACTCCGTGGTTGGAAAGCATTGACGCGGCAGTAGAAGACGTTAGATGGAGCTAGATGGAGGAGGGAACGGGCAATGGCGAGCGTTTGCAAGCAGCTCTACACTTACAAGACGAAAGGCATCGACCAACGCTAAAATAGTATATTGATGACGACGGTGATCATCCTTGATGATGATGAAGGTGAATCCGAGCTTGACGGCGAAATTGGAACCGCTGACGCGGCGGCTATGACGGTGTCGTAACGCGGAACGCAACCGAGCACGCACAGGCGGACGTTCGATCGGACGACGGAGAGTGCCCCGAGTCCAATGCATATTCATCGGAGGAAGTGTGTACAGTCTGCTACTTGCTTTTTATTTCCCGGAAAAAAAGGCCGTCAAGAAAGTGTAACGTTTGCACGCAAAACGGACCAATGTGAAAGTGAAAGTAAACTGTTGTGCGAGTCCAGCGGCGTCTCCTTGCACGCAGGAGAGCGTTACAAAAGGAAAAACTGTATTTGAAACATCCACATAATTGTAAGGAGTACCACAGTTGCACACATTTGTAAATAGTTTGCGAAATTGTTTTGTCAAATTGTTACGCTGTTGAATGGAAATAAACGTATTTTGCAATCAAAAAACACTTTTTCATTGTTGGTGAAAGCGTTTTACAGAAGTAAAGCACTATTTAGGTGTTTGTGGCATCATTCATGGACAAAAAGAAGTGTACAATTCACTAGAGTGCATGAAATAACATCGTTTCACAAAAAGCTCTTTTTCTCCGTTTTTTGTTTCAAAACAGAGAATTTCGGTGAAAGTAACCATTTTCTATTGTTGATTACTGAAGAACGGAATAAGGTAGAAACAAACTTTTTTTTCTGATGAAAGCTGAGAGTCCAATCTTTCATTTGGTAGTATGTGTGTTTCCATAGTCCAAACACAACATTTTCTGTGGACCTTGAAAGATCACTCAAAATGCTTAAATCGGCTGGCAGTGGGGACAACCCGTTTCTGAAAACGTCTGGCAGTGAAAGAGTTAAAATGATTGCCTAAGAAACTTCTTTTTTTTTTGCAATTTCTTTTTTTTTTTTTTTTTGCCTTAATCATCTCCTCATGATGCAAATGGTTAAAAAGAAAAAATCCCGAAAAATATGAAAAAATGACTGATTATTTTAAGAAGGCGGTCGATATGGCACCTCGCGGCAATGAACCTTTTGGTGATCTTTGCTGAAGAGATTGATGGGGTCAGGGGTCAAGCCTGCCACGGGGCATGGCCTTCAGACCAGATGGAAGGCTCGTCTCAAAAATCTCAGTTTAGTGTCACCCATCTGATTACATTAAATTTGGTCGCAATCTGATCATATCCCTAAGAGGCACGGAATTGTTTGCGCGGTCTACATATGATAGACATGCCTAACAAATTCCATTTTGCCAAGTGAAACGGACTTCAAGGGCTGAATTTCCAAGGTTTTCACATGTGTCTATACACAAAACGTTCAAGTCAGTCAGGATGTAATAGTGTGTGTTTGTTTGTGTGATAGTGTTGTTTGTGTGTGTGTGTGAAACCTTAAAGCATCACATGGCTGAACGCTCCGTTGAATCCCAGCTGGGCTTTTAGACAACTTTGACCATCCAACCTTTTTTGCCTCGAAAATCTTTTTTCTTGCATCGGTAAACACACGTAAACGCTGCCTTCGCCGGCTCATGCTGACGTTATCGTACAGTGTGTGTGTGTGTGTTTGTTCGTGCACTACTTGTTTGTGTGTGTTTGATTTATTTTCTGATATTTAAGTGTAATGTTATGTTTTTTCTTTAATCAGTACAGTATTTTTTTTCTGTCATATGTCCACCCATCCAACCATACATAAGTCAGACCATGTCAAGGAGTCCATATGGTTCTTCCGTCCATCCAGCCACCAAACTGCCGCTCTATCGCTCATCAAATCTGTCGATCCACCATCCTTTTGTCGACTGCATCTAGTGTCAGTGTTGTTTTTGTCAACGACGATAAAAAGATTTCGTTGACGCCCCCTTTTTTTTTTTTATCATGACGATAACATGACAGTGGTGAGCTAAACATGGCTCTTTGGTGACTACAACATGTGAGATTTGTTGTTAGCGAGACAAGAGCGGATTAGCCGCTCGTCTGTAAAACGTTCAAACTGTATGACATTTCTGCCTATTGTCTGTCAAAATCGAATGCCAATGTTCATTTCAAGGGAAGTTACACTAAGTCTTCTTAAAATAAAAGTACATATGTCAGCAATCAGCTTGTAATACATTTCAAAATGGGGCAAATGGGCCGCTAGGCTAGCTTCAAGCTAAAGTTAGCTAACGTCAATTGTGTCTAAATGAAAAGCAGACTCTGTATCATTAGCATCATGCTTACAATTAAGTTGGGGGGGGGGGGGGTTGGGTTCACACTGGCCTAAAACTATGCATCACATGGAGACATTTCTCAATTGTGACTAAAAATAATAAGTATTTTCGTCCAAAACTCTAAACTACAGTAAAACTAAGATGGCAGTCAAAAACGACACCACTGTCCTTTATTGACCATCCGGCCAATCCGTCACATCACCATCCAACATTTTTATTCATTCGTAAGTCCAGTTGTCATCCATCCATCCTTCCATCCGTCCGTCAGTCCATTCTGCCGTCTATCAATTATTCTGCCCTTGCATCCATCCGTCCGTCCGTCTGTTAGTCAGTCAGTCAGTTCATTCTGCCATCTATCAATCATTCCACCCGCCCATCCATCCATTCGTCCATCTATCCATCCATCAGTCCATTCTGCCATCTATCAATCCCTCCATCCAACCATCATTCATTCATGTCAATCTTGAGTTAATGCAACATTATTTAGTGCAACAAGAGTGCAAATAGCTTCTGCGAGTGGAGGACAACGATGGGCAGAAAGAGAGCGAGAGAGAGAGAGAGAGAGAGAAAAAAAAAAGAGAGAGAGATGTGAGGACAGACTGTCAACAGCCAGAAGGAGATAGATTGCATGATGGATAAAAGGCGAGGAGACCAATGAAATATGCATCAGGGAGCTCTTGTGAAATTTTAATCCACACTGTTGACTGGAGGTTGACCCACTGGTGACCCAACACTTGCAAGAGGGAAAATATGTGCCAAGGAGGGTGGTGGTTAGGGGGGGGGGGGCGAGGTGAGGCGAGGCGAGGGTGGCAAAGTGGCGAAATGAGGAGGAGGATAGGATGTAATGAGGCTGGCTGCAGGTGGACATGTCATCTCATCTGAGTGTCACCTCTCATATCTGCTCGACTCGCGTGACAGCCAGCGTTTTATATAACTGCCCAACAAAATGCGATTTTTTTTTCTTGTATTTTGTAATGGGTTATAAAGGCCCCTTAGCAAAGCTGAGATGATTTATTTTAAAAATAATAATCATAATAAAAGCAGTAATTGGTATTTTATGAGAAGTGACGACATACACAGGGTGCATTTTGTCGAAATGTGATCACCTGATAGCTTTTTTGGGGGGTTAGTAATATTATAATATAATAAATATTAATAAATAATAATAGTAATATTATAGGATAAGTTTGAAACACACTACATTAGAATGTTTTAGAGGTGATGTACTGATAAAATGTCTTTACCCATCTCGAAATGGGAGACAGACTTGTCTATAGCACCGGAACCTGACTTTTGGATTCAAGTTTGTGAAAACGCATTTAAAATGACAAAACACACAAATTTACAACTTATCCAATATAAAATTATTCACAGAACATACATTACTCAATATATGATGAAGAAAATGGGACTCTCAGACTCCGACATTTGTCTCCAATGCTTACAAAACACTACAGACACTTATGTTCATGCTTTATGGTTATGTACTCCGGTTATGTATTTCTGGACTAAAGTCTTAGAAAAACTTTCCGCTATTTTGGACTGTAGGATACCTTTATCTCCAAACTTGTGTTTGCTAGGTGACCTAACAACAACTGACTTACCACATAAACAATTTCAATCTACACTTGTAGCCCTTACTATCGCTAAAAAAACAATTCTTGTTAACTGGAAAAATAAACAAACTCTGAATATCGACCAATGGTCTAACCTCCTCATAAATCACATTTTAATGGAAAAAGTATCTGCCTCAAATAAAAACCAAATATCAAAATTTATAGAAACATGGTTTACGTATATAGAATTTTTGAACCTAATTCCGGTTACTTAATTCTGTCTGTTAGCGAGAGCCACTACATCGTGATAACTTACATTGATGTTTCTGCATTTGGCAATTTATTATTATATTATATTATTAGTATGGGATTTTTTTTAATGGGCTTTAGGTGAACAGATGAATACACACACGCTCGCACGCACGCACGCACACACACACGCACATACACATACTCACCCGCATACAATATATATATATATATATATATATATATATATATATATATATATATATATATATATACTGTATATATATATATATATATACTGTGTATATATATATATATATATATATATATATATATATATATATATATATATATATATATATATATATGTGTATATGTATTTAAAAAAAAAAAAAAAAAAACATTCATTAATTTTTTTAAATTGATTTGTTGGTTTTTAAAAAAAAAAAAAAAAAAAAAAGTAGAGCAATGATGATGTCAAATCGAATGAACAATACTGAGCTCTCCTGTAAAAAAAGAAAAAAAAAAAAAAAAAGAATGTTTTAGAGGTGTCGATTACTCGTGTTCCCTGAAGACACAGGAAGACAAATGCACTGAAGAGCTATGCTAACGGTTGACGCTAGCTCTAGTGACAGTTCTTGCTACGTATTTTGCACCGAGGCGATGATGTGCTTCGGGTTTATCTGGAATTGCCATTAATGTATTAAAATGACAGTATCAAAGTCCTTGACCACAGATTTTTAAACAATGTCAATAGTCGACAGTATTTTCTTTCCCGTTTGTATCCAGCGATGCATTGCCTATAAACTTGGCTAATAAGCCCCTCCCCTTGCCTTTGCTGAATGGCAAACGGGCATTCCGTTGCCGTGTTATTTTGTTTGGCCGCAGCAGTGACTCCAAGGAGATGGCAGCATCATAAATCTACAGCGTATTCATGGAGCGAACCTGACCTTTACCGCGGGAACCAGAACGCGAGGCGACGCGGCGAGAGAAGACAGAGAGAGCCGGAGTGCGAGGGATTAAAAAAAAACAAAGAAGAATAGAAGACTAGTCACGTGTGATGGTCTTCAAGGGAGCAGATGGGGTAGATGAGAATGAGGGAAAAGTGATAGAAGAGGGGGGGGGGGGGTGTCGAGGGTGACTAGATGGAGCTGGCTGGGTGTGAAGTGAGAAGGAAATTATGGTGGAGGCAGAAAAAACAAGACATTGACAATCATGCAAGTGACAGGTTGTTTCCAGACCAAAGCAATCAATAGGTGAGAAGAGAAAGATGACGAGACGTGGAACGTTTATTAGAGTCCCGCATCCATGAGCCTGTCACTCCGTCGCACCTCCGACACCTGTCGCGTCTTTAATAAAAAATCTCCGGGTTGCGGTTGCGCTCGGCTCCCAGATGGCATCCCAATGACTCGGCATGAGCCGTCTTACTGTTCTCACGCCGGAACCCCGCACAACTCATACTTTGAATGGCCTTTGCTTTGTGTGTTGAATCTCCACAAGAGGCAAACTGCATGTGGTCATTGTATTTGTCTTCATTAGCGGCTTATTTGAGGTCCAACAGTTTCAACCCATGCATGATTGTGTTGTTTGTGTGTTCAATGTGTTTCACAAAACTGGAAAGTCGAAAATTGGATGCGTTTCACACAGTTTTGGTCTTTTATTTTTTTGAGCTTTTATTGTATGTAATTTAAAAAAAAAAATTGTCTTCACTCTTCACGACTAGCTAAATATACAGTATTTTGTGTTTTTGTATCAGACTTTTTAAACAAAAACAATCATTTAAAATGAAAATCATAATTGCCGTGAATGAACTCAACTCATTCCCAAGGCTCTATAGCTGCCCAATAAGGTGCCTGATGTAAAATAAAATAAAAAACTAAATATATATATTTTTTTTTTAACTATTAAAACCCCGTCGCACTGCATTTTACTGCCGGGGATCTTTCTGTCCTCATCACAAACAAAGACAATTTCTTCCTGAGGACCTATAGTTGTCCAACAAAGTGCCTGATATAAAATAAAATGAATTCATCACCCAATAATGTAGCTGCAAAAAGCAACAAAATGATAGAGAATTTGCACCAATTACTAAAATAAAATAATTTTTTTTGTAAATTTACAGGCACACTTCAGCCGTACTTCAATTTGCATTCTTGTTTGTTCTTACGTCCTCGTGATCTCATGAAATGTCATCAGTCACGGCCCCAAGTATTGTTCCAATTGAAAGTACGAATAAACCGAGACACATGGAATAATACAGGATGTTCTTCTTGTCAGCTATTTTAAGGATGCATTGGTTGGATACTTATGAAGGCTTTGCTAGGAAAATATCCCAACATGCATTTTGTGCTACTATAGGGGAAATACCTCAGCAAGCCGTTCAAATTTACAAAGAGAGTCACGTTCTTAGGAAGGCCATACTTGACGATTTCACAACATTATAACCATGTTCATCCCTGTTCAATGCAAATTGTATTAAGTCACGTTCTGAACAGACTCAGATCGCATTCTTCAACATATGTTCCTCTGTTTAGTGTCTTGTCTCTGAGTTGAGAGGTGAGTACATAATACTTTGCCGTTTTCATGTTGAGATTCTTTTTTTTCTTTTCTGGACAGCTCAGTATTGTTCATTCGAATACATGTCATCATCATTGCGCTCTTTTTATTATTTTTTTATTTTGTATGTGCGTGAGTGTGTATTCATTAGTTCACCTAAAACCTATTAAAAAATCCCATGCCGTTCACCTAAACCGAACACTTCCAGCCAGAGTCGCGAGGCCGTCAGGAGACCCGAGGAAGGACCAAAGAAAAGAAAGGAAAGTCATGTTGAGATTCTTGAGATGTAAAAGACCAGCAATAAAAACTAAACTAACGAAAAACGACTTGGGGGAAAAATGTACTGAAATACCGCAATGAAGTATTTGTACTTTATTACTTCCCATCAAACACCGCAACTGCCAACACTTATCAAAGAAGACAACAGAAATATCACCTGCTAGTGTGTGAGCGACAAAAGGTTCAACAGGAAGCTAATACAAAAAAGACAACAATAGAAGTAGCAACACCTTCTGGCTCTTGATAACACAAAAAGGCATCACCCCCCCCCCCCCCTCCCTCTCATGGTCCCCCTCGCCCCATCCCATATCTGCCGCCTTCTGTCTTCATTTCCTCCTCTGTCTCCGTTCAAAGCGCTCTTTGCTTTCACGGCACCAACATCTGACAAAACGCCGTCTGCGTCGAGCACCTTACGGTAAGAGAGAAAGTTCACCGTGTGGTGCATACTTTGCACTTTGACAGCTGTAGTTACATCCAATCCGGCTTGTCGAGGCCTCCCGGTGGGACGGCGACAGCCCAACTATTTGTAACATCCAAACAAAGCACTCAATCTGTGTTTTCTCCCCGGCTCCCACTCTGCATTAAGTGCAATGGAGTGACTCGGTAACAGTCGCGGCGTCGAGGGCTTTTATCGCTGTAATTTTCCGGCCATGCATCGGGTGAGACGAGAGGTCGGCGGCAGACAACAACCGGGGACATTGAAGTGCACTTCCCCTCCCCAGGCTGACACTGACAAGCCAATCATGGATGAATCAATCAAACAAAACAACTCGCGAGTGTGAGGCACAAAAACGAGTGAGGGGTGATGCATTGGTCACTCCTAGAGGTGGGGGGTCATAGTTACAAATTGGCATTTTTGGAAGAAAAAAAACTGAAATAATCTGTTATTTTAAAAATAATAATAATAATAATAATAATAATAATAATGCTGTTTTTGTGCTCAGACCTAACTATGAAAGTACAACTGATATATTGATACTTGTATCCAAAAGTTGAGTTTAAGTAAGACTGAGCTTTGTTTATTAAACTAATGTAACTTTTAATTTTTTCTGCATATTTCAGTTTAATGTCCATTTTATATATCGTATCCATTTAAAATTTGTATATAGTTGCCACTTATCTGCTCCAAAAATGACATTCTGTGTCTGCACTTAGTTCATTAAAACAAAGTAACAGTTTTTTTTTTTTTTTTTTTATGTTGAAATTAGCTTATTGGAAAATGAACACATCCATCTAAAATGTGTCCTTTATTTGTCAATGATCTCTGTCAATAATTACATGACTAGTCAAGGACGTCTGTATTTGGTTCATTAACTCTTTCACTGCCACTGACGTTTAAAGACGTCAAGTAAAAACCTACGGAGCACTGCCAATGACGTCAAAAGACGTCATCCAATTTTTTTTTTTTTTCTGAAACGGGTGGGGGGAAGCCTTCCGGAGATGTGCTGAAAATTTTAACCAGGTTTTTTTAGCCTAATGACTATTTTTGGCCCCTAGAGGGCAGCGATGACTGTCTTTTGACAAGATCGGGTGGGCGTCAGTAGAGGCGGAGCTAGAGCGTCGAGCAGGAGATCAGAATGGAAAACAAAGAAAAATGGCGACCGGTTTGCGAGGAGCTCACGCCCGAGCCGTTTTATTTCAAAGACAAAAGCATCGACCAAAAAGAGCACATTGATGACAACGATGATCATCATCGATGATGATGATGATGATGACTCCGTGGATGGAAAGCATTGACGCGGCAGGAGAATACGTGGGGGGGGGGGGGGGGAAGCTAGATGGCTGAGGAGGAAACGCAGAAGGTGCCCGTTTGCAAAGCAGCTCTACACTTACTAGACAAAAGCGATCGACCACCACTAAAAGAGCACAGTGATGACGACGATGATCATCATCGATGATGATGAAGGTGAATCCGAGCTTGACGGCGAAATTGGAACCGCTGACGCGGCGGCTATGACGGTGTCGTAAACGCGGAGCACAATCGAGCACGCACAGGCGGACGTTCGATCGGACGACGGAGAGTGCCCCGAGTCCAATGCATATTCATCGGAGGAAGTGTGTACAGTCTGCTACTTGCTATTTATTCCCCGGAAAAAAAGGCCGTCAAGGAAATGTAACGTTTGCACGTTGCACAATGTGAAAGTGAAAGTAAACTGCTGTGCGAGTCCTGGCGTCTCTTGCACGCAGGAGAGCGTTAAAAAAAGAAAAACTGTATTTGAAACATCCACATAATTGTAAATAGTACCACAGTTGCACACATTTGTAAATAGTTTGCGAAATTGTTTTGCCAAATTGTTACACTGTTGAATGGAAATAAACGTATTTTGCAATCAAAAAACACTTTTTCATTGTTGGTGAAAGCGTTTTACAGAAGTAAAGCACTATTTAGGTGTTTGTGGCATCATTCATGGACAAAAAGAAGTGTACAATTCACTAGAGTGCATGAAATAACATCGTTTCACAAAAAGCCGTTTTTCTCCGCTTTTTGTTTCAAAACAGAATTTCGGTGAAAGTAACCATTTTCTATTGTTGATTACTGAAGAACGGAATAAGGTAGAAACAAACTTTTTTTTCTGATGAAAGCTGAGAGTCCAATCTTTCATTTGGTAGTATGTGTGTTTCCATAGTCCAAACACAACATTTTCTGTGGACCTTGCAAGATCAGTCAAAATGCTTAAATCGGCTGGCATTGGAACAACCTGTTTTTGAAAACGTCTGGCAGTCAAAGAGTTAAAACAAAGTCATTGCTTTTTTTAATGTTGAATTCAGAATGAAGCGTACTTTAATGGAAAATATCAACATCTTAAAGAGGCCTTTATTGTCAGTTATCGGCTCCCCAAAAATATTTTTTTTATCCAAGATTGTCTGCGCTAGATTCAATAAAACAAAGTAACAGTTTTTAAAATTTTGATATCAGCATTAATGGTGAATTCTTGTTGTCAATCGATTGCACTGATATTATCCAAGGTTGTCTGCGCTTGGTTCATTAAAACAAAGTAAGAGCCTTTTTTTTTTACGTTGACGTCAGCATCAATTGCTAATGCATATATCAATCAAAAATGTTTTATTTATTTTCAATCATCTGTTCCAAGATTTACATAAAGTATCTAAATTTGTCAGCACTTGATTCATTAAAACAAAGTACTGGCTTTTGTTTTTATCTTAAAATAAGCATGAATCGCCCGTTTAATAGCAAATTATCACACTTATCTAAAATGAATATTTTATTGTCAATTGGCTTCTGTAAAAATTATCTTCATTACCTAACATTATCTGCTCTTGGTACATTTAAACAAAAATAACGGCTTCTATGTTAAAATTAGCATAGCAAATTTACAAAAGTCATTCTAACACCTTCCTTTAAATGTTTTCCATTATTACCACTACCAGTTGAAAGTTTTGCAAGGTGCTTAGTTTGTTAAAACAAAGTAACGTACATATTCATAGCACATCGTAATCGCACATGAATTTATTGCACAGTATTAAGAACAGCACTTTCTGCTAAATCAAATCGATTTTTATTCGATTTGATTCACAGGGAGATATTCTCAGAGCCTCACATCTGCATTCGGTCGGAGGCGATGGTTCCGGGACGAGAGAAAAACGGCGAGGATGAAGAGCGGCGGGGGGGATAAAATGTCACCGTTGATGGACGGCAAAGGTCCATCCGCCGGCGAGGCGTGCCGATGAAGGAGAAGATGGGGAAAAGTCACCAGGAAAAAGGTAAGGGATTACAGAAAAAAAGAGGAGCTGGAGTTGTAACGCAACAGACGAGATGGAGAGAATACGCGGTGAAAGGTGAAGAGGTTCAGGTAGATTTCAATAGCAGGCAGGAAGGGGAGAGGAATGAGGAGGGTGTGTTGGGAAAGGTTAAGAGAGATTTTAGTTGGATGGGTTTTTTTTTTTTTTATTCCTTTCCTACTCATTTTAATGGGGACTTTAGAGTCACCGTGAGGTTTCCCTGGCAACCGAAATGTGCTGTGGGACTCGCGGCGGGACGTTGTTATGTGTGCGCAATTATCCCTCTGTGACTACAGGGGAGATGTGTGTGCGTGTGCGTGCGCGTGCGCGTGTGTTTGAGTGACAGCATTTGACTAAAAGGCATCACTAATGTACTGTAGGCGTGTGTGTGACATATATAATGTTTGCATGACTTAACCACAAATTTACGTGTGCGCGTGTGTCTTGGACACAGGCGGTCCTCGAGTTACGTTGTACGCGACCTACGTCGTTAGTTTACGGCGCCCGTGCCTTGTCCGTGGCACCTTGTTTTTCGTTAATTTCCCACAGTAATCACGCCATTTTAAAGTTATTTACAGTTGTGTTGTTGTTCTTACCTCCAACAACGGACGTCCATCAGCCGGCCAGCTCGCCATCAGACGCGTCACATTTCCGTGTTTAAGTTTGAATTTGCTCCGCTCTGCCGTCCGTCAGCAATTAATGTCTGTGCGGAAACACACAAAATTTAGGTTCCGGCTTTTCCGGGTCGTGCTAATATGGTTTTAAAAATGACTGTACAAACTATTTTGATGTAAATATCGAATTTTGACAGGGAAATCCGACTTGAGTCGAAATTCGGTTTATATCGCCAGCATAGGAACGGAACTCCGCTGTAACTTGAGGACTCCCTGTATTTAGAATTTTGGGCTTTAGAAATGTTTGCAAATGGTAAATGAGATGCCTTGAATGATCTGAACATATTGAAGTTGGATTGGTTTGATTCGGACAAATAATATTGAGGGAGGAGTAAATAATGTCCTATGTCCTAATACTGTATGGGAACTTTGGGGGGTTAGAAATCTTCCATCTGTGCAAAAGAAATGGTGAATGACTCGAACAAATGATTTAAAATTCAAATGGAGATGATGTGTTGTGAATGGGTTATAATGTTTGGGGGAAGTTGGGCCTCGTTGGGAATGAAGGGTGACATATTGTGCGAAAGTTGTTGAATTTCAGAAAAACTGAATATTTGGAATATGTTCAATTAGGACTCAAATTATTTGGAAGTAGATGTATGTGAAAAAAAGTTGAAGGAATAAAATAAGGTTAGGTTTCTGGCCTTCAGCCTTTAACACAATAACGAAGAATAAAATTGAGAAAGTGAAGAAAAACAAGATTTTTTTTGTGAACGAGAGAGGCGAGGTTTATGAATGTGGGAATTCATTACGTGCGTGTATATGTGTTGAATTCCATTTTCCGTTCCATTAATTTGCTACTACTGCATTACTTTAATAGCAGTCATTGTAAAATATGACATTTTGACCCAAGTTTTGATTATTGTTATCTCCCATAAAAGAGTTTAAACTCCTATTCATCATGTTTGGCCTCAATTTGTCAGGATATCTACCAAACATTAAACACTTTGAACAAGGCAAATGCTGAGAACGTGATAACCGTTTACAGTTTTAATTGCACTTCACATAAAAGGGGTGAATGTGTTGGGATTATTATTATTTATTTATTGTTTTCACTTTTTGGGCCCTAATTACTCAACAAACAACATAATTATGGTATTGGTGATATATATTTTTTTAATTTATTTTCACTTTTACAGCAACTCTGGTTGCCATTTCTCCTCCAAAGTTTGCTAAGGTTATCTTTTGTTGGCAATAAACTTTCGTTGGAGATCATTTTCATTATGTTTGTGTGTGTGTGGAGTGCGTGTTCGCGAGTGGTGAGCAGTAACAAAGTTAATGTGCTTAAGTAGACTTTTAAGGTATCTGTACTTTACCCGAGTATTTATTTTTCTAAAAACGGACACCTGTACTTTCTTTACCTTACGTTGTCAAAATAGGCACATTGCTATTTTCAAAGTCTGGAGATGATGATATAATGTAAAAAAAAGAAAAAAAGAAAAAAAAGGAGAAGATGTAAATAGAGTACTGACAATTAATTGGTCTGGCATTGAGCTTCTTTTCTTTTTTTTTAACACACAATAGTATATCTACTTCAATTTAAGTAGGCCTAGACAGTGTGCCTCCTCTGGTGTAGAGCATTAAATACCCTATTATGGGTGTACGTGTGTATTGGATCGTGTGTGTGTGTGTCGGAATCTGCCTCATTTGTCATCACACTCATGCGTTTGTGTGCGTGTAAGGCTGTGAATCTGTCCCTCGACCGCCGCCGTCGCTGTGGCTGTACGCCGCGTGTGAATCATGGACGGCAAGCGGGCCCATAAAAGCCCCCGGGCTGTTAGCGGGGGATGGCTTTTGGGAATGATCACAAGCCTGTGTGGCTGCCGCGCTTCCATCTCTCCCCGAGTTGGCCGAGCGTACGGTCACGGCTGACGGCGGCCCCGATGGCCATCACGTCAGCGGCGATGATTGAACGTATGAAATATGGGCTCTTTGTCCGTGCTGTTGGGCGGGGTGGAGGTGAGCGGAAGAGGTCAGGGGAAGGGTGAAGGCAAAGGAAAATTGCCTGTTTGGAAAGAAAGCCTCTCTCTGCCGGCATCTTTTTTTTTCTCCTTTTCCTCGCATTCACAGTGAAAAACATTTGTCAGATCTGATGTGAGGGTGTTATTAAGGCATGTCTATATAATAGCAGCTGATTCCGGCTTCTTCTTCTTTTTTAAGATAAGATTTTAGGATGGATTGTTCCTTGTAGCACTTTATTGATTTCATAAATGACCGCAATCCCCGAACAAATCTGCAGTAATTACACGTGATTTCACTTTTGTTACTTGTTAAAGATGAGACTGACCTTAGAATTGTGACTTATTTTTGTTTCATCCCTTATCTAAAAAAGACAGAATTTAAGAAAAGTACGTCTTTATGGGAAGAGAGAGACTCCCCTCCCAGATGTGCAGTAATCTCTGCCACTGAGAGAGAGCCTCCATTATTATTGCCAAGTCAATCATTCATGAGTAGGATGCAAGCAAGCCAGGGCAGTCTTCTTACCAGTGCGACGTTACCACACTGCAAAAGAAGCTCAACAGTGCCCCCAACAGGAGGGAGGCCTCCACTCCTTTATCTAGTCTTTCTGCGAGTCCTTTTTTGGGGGGGCGTAAAAGTAGAGATTTATCAGGAGTATGATGGGCTCGTAAAAAATGAAATGTTCTACCGCCTCTACAGGATCTGCTGAAGGATATACGAGGCTGGAGGGGATTAAGGTGAACCCCAAGCTGGCCCCCGTCCAAACTATTCTTTGCCAAGGTTAGACCATCCTCTGGCCTTAATGCGCAGGCACGCACGCGCGCGCGCACACGTACGTACGCGTCCCAGCAGCCCCACACAAGCAAAAGGGAGTCACGCGCCACCTGCAACGACTGTGAGAGTGTAGGTTATTAATGAGCGCTTGTTCTAACAACCTCACAAAGGAGAAGAAGACACGCTGGGAAAAATGAGAGACGAATGTTAAGAGGAATGTCGGCGAAGGTGAAATCAGACGAGAGCGGGACGGATTTGCTGCAACGTTGAAGTAGAACTCCGTCAAGGATCACGCGTGTAGAAGGCGGATGTAAGAAAATTGGGCGTGTTTAATTGTCTTCATAAGCATGTAGTGACAACTGTAAATACAAAAATAAAGTCGCTACACACACACACATTGTAACGCCAATACAACAAAAACCTCAAAGTGCATTGATTGCACTACGATAAAAATTCGACGAAAATAAGCATTCATTTCCATGCTAGTGTGAACAAACGGCATTCCTGCCCGATAATTTTAATTGGATGGCACCGGATCGCGTTAAGTTCCGCTCCTGCGTTTTCTCTGTTCGCAAAACATGGCGTCCCGGAAGTGCGTCATCAGAAATTGGAAGTATGTTAAACGATCATATTTTTCCTTTAAACATTAATAAAATTGTCAATTACCATCCAAACAATTAACAAACTCTCGTTGATAACAGACTTGTTTTTAACATTATTATCCATTAAGAGGAATTTTATGGCCCCCACCCCTCGTATTTTGAGGCCCTAAGCAACTGCTCAGTTTTGCCTAATGGTAAGTCTGCCACTAGTGTGGGAAGCCTGATGGTACATTGTGAAGAAAGATGAAGCGAAAGTGTGATATGAGTGGGATTTAAGGGTCCCTACTCTGAAAGCTTGTAAGCAAGCAAGGCTAATAGGCTAATACCCTCACCACACGCGCACACACATACACGTTGTGTGTGATGAAGAGTGTTAAGGATGGCCGGTAATTGAATAATGACACTAACGCCGGTGATGGATGAGCTGACACTCTGCTCACTTCTCTCCCTCTGTCACTGTCATCTGTCTTTCAGCCAACTGAATGACCCCCTCCTTGCCTCACCCCACTTAGTTCTGTCCTGTTTCTGAAATATTAAGTCAAATAATAAATAAATAAAATGACGAACAATATGCTCTATGTGCGACCACTGGTCTAAACACGATATTCCGATTCATGTTATGTTTGTGGAATATAAATTAAGTCCGAAATATCCATCTGTTTTTAAGCCATCTCAGGGAGCGGCCATTTTGCCACTTGCTGTTGAATGGAAATGACATCACAGTGCCGAAGGGTTATGGTAACGACCATCTCGGCGCACTTAATATAAATAATAAATAATAAAATGCACACTTAATAAAATGCACACATGTTCATTTCAGAACCTTGCCCAATGAAACACTTATAAAATACAAGCAGGAACAAATATATGTAAAAATATATATATATAAAATTTTGCTTATCTTATTTTACTCGATGTTTTCTCTCTTTCTCTATTTTATCTACTCTAATCTATTTTCACTCACTGCATGTATGGACATGCGCCCAAACTGAGTGGGTTTGTCCATCTTGAACATTTAGCTAACGACCACATGAGGGCGCTCTAACACCAGACTACCAGTAAAAGGAAGTTTCTCCCCACGCGCACAAAATGAAATAAAAATAATTAAAATTCGTTCAGGACGCTGGTGTTTCTCCACATTTTTGCTTACTAAACAGGCTACTACTAACTAGCTAATGCTAAGCAGGTAAATATATTTAAAGAGAGGAAGACAGGCAAGATATGCTAAGCAGGTAAATATACAGTATTTAAAGATAAACAATATTACCTACATATATCATCTTTGGAGGTAATACAAAGTAAAAACACTTAATATTAACTATAATGACATAAAACGGCTACAAAATAATTTATATGATATTTAAACAAATAATCTCAATAATAATATAATAAATATTTGTTCTGTAATCGTAACCATAATAATAATATACAATTAATGACATATCTCAATTCTATTAATATTGTAATCAAATTGAATCTAATATTTTTTTATTATTATTGAATCTAATCATAATAAACTAACATTTCTGACATAGTTTGAAATAAAACAAATATTTATTAATCTTTGAAATAAAAGAACAACAAAAACAGTGTCTCATATCTCAAATTATCTTAATAGAAATGTCGTTAATCCATTCTGGCGTCCCCAGAAAAAACAACATTTTTTGTAATGTGATTTTTAATAGGCAAAATAAAACTTTATTCTTGTACTGTACTTTATAAAATAAAATTAAAAGCAAACAGTGATGATATCATTAAATAGAAGGTAAAGAAATTAAACTTTTTTTCACACGTTTTCTTTAATTTAATGGACAATGTGGTGCTCATTCTGGTGGTTCACGCCTTGGCCATTTGAGGGCAGCAAAAAACAGATAGATAAACACAAGCGATTGTGACGGCGTCACTCTTGCAAAACAGCGCTCCGCCATTTTGTCTTGTGTCACTGTCGTTTGGTTTATCGGCAATTCCGCCATTCTTGCGCAATGATTGGTGGCCATTTCCCAAAACATTACATGACGCTGAAATTGGCGCTTTTACGCAATCTAATACAAAAAAAAATGGCCTGGAGGAATTGATTGTTATTCTTCTCTCTTGCTGTTTGCCTTGACATTTCTCAATTGGCAGTTGTTGACCTATTTTATGATAAAGGGTCCTGTTCCCTTGATGGCCGCCAACGTGTGACTAACGCTTCCTGTCAAAGTCCTCAGCAAAAGCGCAGGCACACAATGACGCCTGTGTTTAATTGCGCGGAATAATACAAACATTAAATACGCTATCAAAAAATAAAAGTGCTTTACGGCAACTAAAATTTGAATACTACTCAAACATGAATGTAAACAATATTCAACAAGTTACAACAACAAAAAGTACACGCAACATTCAAGCGACAATGAAATGAAATGTTTCAAAATCTACTTCATAAGTGTGCTAGACCGACCAATAACTCACACCTGCAACCGATACATTCAAATGGTTAGTAAGTTATTCAAACGGGCAATAGCATGAATCAATTAGTGTAGTTGGCTGACCAGTAACAAAAATTTCCGAGTAAACTAAAGGGCTTTAGACCGCCCAATAACGCAAACATGTTATTAAGTGTACAGTATTACACTGACCAGTACAATGCAGCAAGTGAATAACTTATTAGAAAGACCAATAACAAGAATCTGTTCATTTGTGTATTAGACCAGGAAGTCATTCTATTAAACTCAAATATGTAAGTAAATTAGACCAAACAAAAACTCAAACCTGCTTGTAAAAGTATTAGATGACCAATTCCTGTACTGTAGACCGACTAATAACTCAAAGCTGTTCATATTATGTGTATTAAACAGACCAGTGAATTAACTGTAGTAGACCGACCAATAACTGAAACATTAGTAAATTAGACTGACCAAAAAGTCTAACCTGATTGTAAAAGTATTAGACGAGCAAAAGCTGTAGTGCTTTACACCGACCAAAAACGCAAATCTATTCATATGTGCATTACACCGAACAGAAATTCAAGCATATAAGACCGACCAATAACAAAAATTTTTTAGTAAATTGGACCGACCATTAACGCAAACATGTTAATATATTAAACCGACCAATAACTCAAACCTATTTGTATATGTATTAGTCCAACTAGTAGGTCATGTATATTAGAACGACCTATAACTCAAGCGTAATAATATTCTGCTCCTGCAGTACGCCAGTGAACATGTGAAGTTCGTGAATGTGAGGAATATGAGCGGGTTGTCAGTCTTTTCTGTCCCAGCTGTCAGTCATTGTGACAAATTGTGTGTTGTGGTGCAATTTTTTTTTTTAAAAAAACACACAGAAGAAGCAAAGGTCACTTTAGGTCACGGTGTGCCACACCGCCACCACTTTCTCAGGATGCTCCATCGTGTCCTTCCAGTGATCTGCGGCTTCCTGAGTGAAGCTGTCCAATCCCAGCTGGACCTGCGCAATCAACCACAAATGCAACCTCAGCAACATGGACCCGACTCTTACCTGTATTAGACTGACCAATAACTCCAACACGCCCTTAAGTTAAGTTTATTAGACTGGTCAACAACCCAGACCAATAACTCAAACCTGTTAGTAAGTGTATTAGACCGACCAATAACTTGAACACGTAACCATATTAGATCGACCAATAGCTCAAGTGGATTAGAGGGCCAATAACTCAAACCTGCTAGTAAATGTATTAGACTAACTAAAAACTCAAGTGTATTAGACCGAGCAATAACTTAAACCCGTTGGTATGTGTGTGAGAAGGACCAATAACTCAAACCTATTAGTAGATGCATTAGAATGGCCAATAATTCAAGTTGATTAGGCCGACCAATGACTAAAACTAATAACTCAAACCCCTTAGTAAATGTTATAACTAGACCGACCTATAACTTAAATTCGTAGGCATATTAGACCAAACAATAACTTAAATTTATTAGACTGACCAATAATAACTCAAGTGTATTAGACCAACCAATAACTTGAACACTGGTCAACAACCCATGCCATTTTGTTGGACAGACCAATAACTCAAACCTGCTAGTAAATGTATTAGACTAACTAAAAACTCAAGTGTATTAGACCGAGCAATGACTTACACCTGTTAGTATGTTTGATAGAACTCAAGCGTGTCAGACCAACCAGTAACTTAAACCTGTTGGTATGTGTGTGAGAAGGACCAATAACTCAAACCTATTAGTAGATGCATTAGAATGGCCAATAATTCAAGTTGATTAGGCCGACCAATGACTAAAACTAATAACTCAAACCCCTTAGTAAATGTTATAACTAGACCGACCTATAACTTGAATTCGTAGGCATATTAGACCAAACAATAACTTACATTTATTAGACTGACCAATAATAACTCAAGTGTATTAGACCGACCAATAACTTGAACACTGGTCAACAACCCATGCCATTTTGTTGGACAGACCAATAACTCAAACCTGTTAGTAAGTGTATTAGACCGACCAATAACTTGAACACGTAACCGTATTGGACCGACCAATAGCTCAAGTGGATTAGAGGACCAATAACTCCAACCTGCTAGTAAATGTATTAGACTAACTAAAAACTCAAGTGTGTTAGACCGAGCAATGACTTACACCTGTTAGTATGTTTGATAGAACTCAAGCGTGTCAGACCAACCAGTAACTTAAACCTGTTGGTATGAGTGTGAGAAGGACCAATAACTCAAACCTATTAGTAGATGTATTAGAATGGCCAATAATTAAAGTTGATTAGGCCGACCAATGACTAAAACTAATAACTCAAACCCCTTAGTAAATGTTATAACTAGACCGACCTATAACTTGAATACGTAGGCCCATTAGACCCAACAATAACTTACATTTATTAGACTGACCAATAACTCAAGTGTGTTAGACCGACCAATAACTTGAACACTGGTCAACAACCCCAACCCATACCATTTTGTTGGACAGACCAATAACTCAAACCTGTTAGTAAGTGCATTAGACCGACCAATAACTTGAACACGTAACCGTATTGGAGCGACCAATAGCTCAAGTGGATTAGACTGACCAGTAACAAAAAAAACCTGTTATAGACCAACCAATAACTGAATTCTATTAGACCGACCAATAACTGACCTGTCCAACACACTGTTTCCTCTTGACCGAGCTGCAGCTGAAGAGTTTGACCGAGAGCTCGCATCCGGCCGGGTGCAGGGTGCCCATGTCCAAGTTAAAGGTGTCCGCCCACTGACACTGCCCCCTGGTGGCTTTGAGCGCTGGCGTCTTCTTCTTGGCCAGCAACCCGTCGGCCCCGTGCATCTCCACGCTCACCGCATACGCTGCCGGAGAAATCATCATCGTGATAATAAGAATGAAATGTTGCTGATGTGAATATGCGGTGGCAGGTTACCTGGTGGGAGGGGCGAGGAGCAGGCCGGCAGGTTTTGGGCGGCGAGGACTCGGACTTGCATGCGTCTGCAGACGGCCTGGAAGCAGGTTGACACGTGCAGCTGGCATCCTCGCCCCTGAAGAACAACAAATGCAACCTTCACTTGGAAGATAAATTGCTTATATATATAAAAAAATATATTTATTTTTTGCAGGTTTTATTAGACAATAAAAATATTATGACGAATCATCATATCATGCCCCTTATTTTTGCTAATAATGATCATGATCATCATCTCATGTAATATTCAATCTGACTTGAATGACATTTGCTATGTGAATGCAGGGCCGGGGTCAAAACCGAATTAAATACAGATCTGATCCAGATTTGCCATAATGTAAACAGGGTATGGAAAAATCCCATTAAACATTTTCACATGCTTACATCCCACTTTTGCCATTTTTTTTTCCCAATCTGGACCTCAATTTTGCTCTTTTGTCGACATTAATGATTCACTACCCCGCTTTGAAGCCTTGGCGGAGGTCATCTGTTCTTGTTTTGACTTTCTAGGTCGCTATCTAAGAAGCAGGTGGAAGCAGTCCTTCCATCTTGAACCCTTCCAAGTAAATGACTGCAGTGATTGCAACAAAATGGAGCTTTTGTGTGCGCTGGGAAGGCAAACGGGGACGAGAAAAAAAAAAACATTGTCCCTCCGAGGATGTGTGCACGCCATAAACCTCCCCATTTATCAACAGAAAAAAAATGACGTGTGTGCTCTTGATGTGCTTTGAAGTCAAAATAATAACAAACTTTCTCTTCAGAATACGTGATTGCCGTGTCATGCATCTTGCATAGATAAACAACCAGTCAATCCGGAATGTTCCCTCTCACGTAAGGAAACGGGAAGGAGTGTTTGGCCCTAACAGCTGTGCAGCGAGTCGGGCCGCATTTCACCGCAGCCCAGAATAAAACTGGTTTATGAGGGAGGCCCGTCATCGGCGCTGATTAGCTGACACATTGTGCAAACGTTAGCCCGTAGTCGTCTGCCGCTACCCTGGCACATACAAATTTGCAGCAATGTACAACGGGAGTCGCCCAGTTGCGTTTTAGCGATCCAGATTGGATCTGGATTCAATTTAATTTGACTGTTGCAGTGTATACACAAACCACTTTTAGTATTATTTTGAAATAAACGTAAATTTCCATGTTGTGTGCCCACAACTCAGGTTTCATTTAAGATTTTTGATTTACAAGTGAGTGAGTGATTTTTCATGTCACATTTACACATTTGCGTTTACATTAAGGCAAAGAAAAGAGCAATCCAGATCAGATCCAGTTTGAACTTCATTTCTTGATTTGACCATGAAACTGCACAAATACCAAATTTCAGGAAAAATGTTGAATTTACTAATAATGGAAATTGACAAGATATTTTCCATGTTGCATTTACATTAAGGCAAAGAAAAGAGAAATCCAGATCAGATCCAGTTTGAACTTCATTTCTTGATTTGACCATGAAACTGCACACATACCAAATTTCAGTAAAAATGTTGAATTTACTAATAATGGAAATTTACAAGATATTTTCCATGTTGCATTTATATTAAGGCAAATAAAAAAGCAATCCAGATCAGATCCAGTTTGAACTTCATTTCTTGATTTGACCATGAAACTGCACACATACCAAATTTCAATGAAAATGTTGAATTTACTAATGATGGAAATTGACAAGATATTTTCCATGTTGCATTAACATTAAGACAAAGAAAAGAGCAATCCAGATCAGATCCAGTTTGAACTTAATTTCTTGATTTGACCATGAAACTGCACACATACCAAATTTCAGTAAAAATGTTGAATTTACTAATAATGGAAATTGACAAGATATTTTCCATGTTGCATTTACATTAAGGCAAATAAAAAAGCAATCCAGATCAGATCCAGTTTGAACTTCATTTCTTGATTTGACCATGAAACTGCACACATACCAAATTTCAATGAAAATGTTGAATTTACTAATGATGGAAATTGACAAGATATTTTCCATGTTGCATTAACATTAAGACAAAGAAAAGAGCAATCCAGATCAGATCCAGTTTGAACTTAATTTCTTGATTTGACCATGAAACTGCACACATACCAAATTTCAGTAAAAATGTTGAATTTACTAATAATGGAAATTGACAAGATATTTTCCATGTTGCATTTACATTAAGGCAAATAAAAAAGCAATCCAGATCAGATCCAGTTTGAACTTCATTTCTTGATTTGACCATGAAACTGCACAGATACCAAATTTCAATGAAAATGTTGAATTTACCAATGATGGAAATTTACAAGATAGGTCAAGTCTGGTTCACATTTAATTAGGTTTACCATGTTGTGTTTACACTGCAACAAAAGTGCAATAGGGATCAGAACTGGATTGAACTTGATTTGACCCTGTACATGTCATCCAAGTGTGATTTCTCGCTCTGCGGGTACTCACGGGGGACTTGCCCGGGGCTCTGAGGGGCAGCCACTGCTCGCTCTCGTGCGGGCCAAGCGTCCGCAGCGACAGGACACACTCGCCCGCCGTGCGCTTCCTGGCCCCGTGCGTCTGCACCTTGAGCTGCAGGGCGCTGGAGCGGAGGCTCTCCAGGCTCAGCGCAAACACAAAAGTCTCCATGAAGGACGCATGCTGCGTGACGACAAAAGCAAAGATGGCTGAAAAAGGTCACGCCGCTTCGGAATAATAGCGGTAACAGCTTGAGTGCACAGCACGGGTTCGCTTAGCAAACATGTTGAGTCGAAAGCGATGTTGACGCGCATTCCTGTACCTCTGAAATGTCGAAAAAGTTTCCCGTACCTGAGAGTATTCCTTGATGGACGTCTTGAATTGGACCGGTTTGGGTAGCGTGATGACACCTTTGATTTGGATCTTTGTCTTCTGGCCTACTTTCACCGGCAGGTTGAGTTGTGAACACTAATGAGGGGGAAAAAAACAGGTGACAGTTTTTGAGTTGTTTTGACATTTGGGGCACTGCCCCACCGGATCCGGAGCTTTTAATTGGCAGTCATTTTTGAAATGCCACTTCCTGTTCCTGCCTTGTGAAGAGGAATAAAATATTTGTCCTCTTTGCGTGTTCCAAAACTTGAAGACAGATTTAATGTAAGAAAAAACACCTTTGCAAAAATTATTTTAATCTACCAGAGATCTCTGGACATCGTAACAGACTCCAATTCATCACTTAACAGGTGGAATTCAGAGCGCCGAAAGTGTCTCTTCCGCGTGTAAAATGGCTTCTTATAGTTAAAACCGACCGCCTCTCTTTCATTTGTAGACAAAACATACTCTCTGGGTACTTTTCCATGAGCGATGGCGAAAACAGAGTCAGGGGTGCGTGTTCGAAACAGATTCTGTTCTCAAGGACCAAATGTGTTTTCCCACAGAGAAGGAACTTCTAGACCAAATAATATGTCCCAGCTTAAGGTCAAATTATACTGAGTTCAACACTACTTGCTTTACACGTCGATAAAACCTTTCAACATGGTTAATATAAAGAATTAAGATGTTAATAATGTATAACAATGGTTAATATATGAAAATAAAGAATTTAAATGTTAATAATATCTAACACTTGCTAACATGCCCTTTAATATGCTCAGCAACATCTTTATCTCTATTTTCCAAGGAAATAGCATAGAATTGTTTTTTTTAGCACAAGCTAACCAACAGTAGTTGAATCATATCTTTGGACAGATTTCAGGTAAGAAAGCAGTGCCTTGTCCCGAATTCGATCCGTTGCGCTTGCCGTTTATGTTTCATTGTGAGCGTGTTAACACAGAGGGTCCATTGAACGCGCCCAAGGGCGCACAAAGGACGCCATTGTCCCGGTGGGGACCCAAACAGTGAAACCGTACCTGGACCAGCGTGATCCACACCTGCTCCATCTCCTCCCGGTAGCTCAGTCGGACACACAACTTCCCCAGGTTGTCACCCAGCAGCGAGAAAGATTCTGCAAGGTACCAGGAACGTAATATCAAGTGCGTGTGTGTGTGTGTGGCTCGGGGGCGAACATACTTGAGCCCCCATAAATTTTGCCTAGCGACCTGTGACGTTGTTAAGAACGGACACATTGCCTAGAGAGTATTTAAAAAGGGTTTTTGACTTCACGAACGTAACCCCGACAGTGGACGGGGGATTCCTGTATTCATTTGTACCTGTGCTGCTTTGAGTGGAGTCAGTGATGTAAGCCGGACTGCTGAGGACACTGCACACGGAATCAAAGCTCTGCAGGAGAAAAGTAGGTTATGTAATGTTATGCAACATGTATGTAATGTGCATAATGGGTTGACTTTGATATGAAAAGACCAAACAATAGGAAGGAGTCTAACCTTGATGTGAGGACCCTGAAAGTTGGTGACCTCAGTCATAGACCGACTTAGTCGCTCATTAGTGTCTGCAGCCAGAAAAAGGCAAATATTACTTTCATCTTGCAAAAAAAAATAATAATAAGGGGAAAAAAAAGCAAATACGCATCAGGGGCAAGCGAGAAAATGCCCCACTACATTCTGCCTAGCAACAAGTGGCATTGTATACATTTTATTTAAGTGCATCCATTAGCAACGAAAGAATGCTAATTTGCCACAATTAACTATTAAATATTATTGTATAATTTCAATTGGGGCAAGCGGGGAAGTGCCCTACCAAATTCTGCCTAGCAACAAGTGACGTTGTAATAAAACTGACAACAATCAAATCATAGTTGTCAGATCCTGCTGAAATGTTATTTTCACACCCTCAGGTTGGGAACAACTTAAAGTGTACAATAGCTTTAAAAAAAAAATAAATAAATAAAGCTAATTAGCTAATAGCTAATAGTATTAGGGGCAAGATGGGAAGTGCCCCTCTACACCTGACAGGATTAAAATTCATACTCATATGTTATGAGAATCAAAACATTATTATTAGTTATTAGTTTCGGTGGGGGTCTTCGTACCTGAGTAGCTTTTATTGGTCCCAATTTCCCGAGGGTTCAGGCCCGACGAGGCCCTCTCGGGACCCGTGGCTACAGCGACGGTGCGCAGCTTGGCCTCTGAGCTGTACGTGAACGGAGCGGAGGCGGGCGTCAACAGCTCGGCCTTCCTCTGAGCGTAAGTGAAGCGGGTTGCGCCTTGGGCACAAAAAAAGTAGCAAAGGAGGTCAGCGGTGCCCACCCAGTGACCACACGGAGAGAAGGTAAACGTCCAAACAGGACATCCTGCTCGCATCATTGAGTCACGCCTCAGTGACTTCTGAGCACATTTTAATCAAAGTCAAGACCCATCAGGGCTTTCTTGTATTTTAGCATCTCAATGTCCTTGTATTGCGCAGATTTAGAGAACAAAATGGTTAAAACAAAAAAAAAAAATGCTAATTATAGACAGACAGACAGATAGGTAGATAGATAGATACTGTAGCTAGCTAGATAGTTAGCTAGATGGCCAAATACACAGCTATAGCTAGCTACATACATACTGTAGCTAGCTAGATAGCTATAGATAGATAGATTAGCTATCTATAGATAGATAAACTATCTATAGATAGATTAGCTAGCTATAGATAGATAGATACTGTAGCTAGCTAGATAGTTAGCTAGCTAGCCAAATATACAGGTATAGCTAGCTACATACATATTGTAGCTAGCTAAATAGCTATAGATAGAGAGATTAGCTAGCTGAAGATAGATAAATTAGCTAGCTATAGAGAGATAGATTAGCTAGCTATAGATAGATAGATAGATAGATAGATAGATAGATTAGCTAGCTATAGATGTGTGTCCCTGCCAAGTGACAAGTGACATTGCAAATGTGTGACGTGCCCAGGCAAAAGAATATGAACGATTTAATTGGTCTAAAAGAAATGTTGAAAGCGTTGTTGTCCTTTTATAGGTCATGCATGGTGTGTGAGTGTGTAATTAAATACAAAGGGAGTTACTTAAAATACTGTCATGAAGCCTGTCTGCAGTGTTAAATGGAAAGTTGACCTCCCCCAAGGCCCAACGTGTACTCCTGCTTTCATTTGACTAATCTTATTTGCTGATAAATGACAGAAAAGGAGGAAAAAATTGTGCGTCAAACATACATACCGGGCGTCCCGTACTGGAGGTTCGAGAAAGTGTCGGCTTCGGGCTGCACGTACGATGTCTTCAAGGTTGGCAGGACAAACGGGACCTCCCTCCCGTCAGGGGGCATCTTGGACAGGAGGTAGTCTTCTTGAACCCCCCAATGTTTGGGGGTGACGGGTAGCTGCACTGCAATGCCTTTGAGAGATAAATGATCAAAAAAAAATAAATCAGTTATTGTTTTTATTGGTGAATTGGGATTTAGGGGCAAGTGAGGAAGTGCCCCACCTCTACATAAAATGTCATACTGAGTGTTAAGTTGTGCGTTAAAATACTTGTGCATCAACTTCTGCCTTAACAACAACACAAATCTGTTTGACCAATAATTTTTTGGGCTTATTTGCGTGACGGGCAAGCAGCAAAGTGCCCCACCACATTCAGACAATGTGACATTTTCTAAAATGAAGAGCTCATACACAAAAGCCATAAAGCGGCATTTGGATAAATATAGAGCCACGCCTACAGGGGGACGGCCTATCACGGCATTGTTCAATGGTGCATTCGCAAACACTGAAAAACAATTACAAAACTAAATTGTGTAATATTATAGTGAAAACCCCTAAATAAAAGTTGCCGCTTTAACCCGGAACCAGCAAAAAAAAATTTTTTTTACTCAATTCACAAAAATGAACATGTCCTTTTTCTACCATATGGGGCAGCGAGCCCCGCTGCCCCGAGGCTGACAATCACTGCTGCGTTGAACTTCACCTTTCGTCTCCTCTGGCTCGCTCTCTTGCCTTTTAATCAGCCTCTTGCAGCAGTTTTTGATGCACTCCATGCCTGAAAACAAAACAAAAAAAGTTTCCACAAATATGCATTTTTAGTAGCAATATACCAAATATGTGAATTCAATTAAATTTCTTTCTTTAACACACAAACCCCCCAAAAATATTGAAAACGTGTTAACTTAAAAAAATTTAAAAAAATCATAAAATAATCAATTACTAGGCTTTTTTTTTAAAAATTATTATTACTGAAACCACAAATAGGTGAGTATATCTTTTTAATGTTGAATGTATATACTTGCCGACTCAATTCCGAAAGGTCATCAAAAGTTTGTGATGAATTAATTCGCAATCAAGTTAACACATAATCAAACGAATGACTGAATAACTTCAGTATAACCATAAAATCTAAACAGCAGTATTTCACATAGAAGTGAAAGTGGAAGGAAGTTGTAATTAAAATAATTAGTCAAGCATAAAATGATGTCAAATGGATCCCAAATGTGTGGTTTGCAAAAAAAAAGATCAATAAAAAGTCAAGACTCACCCAGACTGTGTGTTCTTTCATTGAAGAGAGGATTTTTTTTCTTTCTTTCTTTCTTTTTGTTTTGTTTTTGCTGCTGGTGCGCCTCCGGGCCAGTCAAAGTCAACACAAGAATGACGAGAAATGCCAGCGGTGAACGTTTATGCTCCGCCTCCTTTCTTCCACCTCCCTCCAGCCTCCCTCCTTCCCATACGAGCATCTTTTTAATCTGTTCACGGTAAAAGCGGGATGGCTGTTGTTTGGAACTTAGTCCTAATTCAAACATGTCAAAATAAAATGTCAAAATAAATGCGACATGTTGTACCTGATTTTCATTCACTGTGAATCAATCATTTTTTTCTTCACTTAAAAAAATTTTAATCATCAAGAAGACTTGCTACTCAAGTCTATCTTGTTAGTTGTATCTGTTGCATGCGCGTGTACACTATACAAGCTATCAAATGTCTTTTAAAAGAGCCAAATATCCAAAGCTCCTCCTCCTTCTCTCCTGATGTGGACGTGTCTCATTCCCGGACTGATGCTGCGTTTGTGCCGTCTTCCCTGAAGTGCAAAGAGCACAGATTTACTTGAAGCGGAATGTATTTCCTTTGCCTCAATGCTGATGTCATCTCATTGTTTGATCGTCTTAAGGATCAAGTGGGCCAACACGTTTGCCTCGCTCCGCAGCTCACCTGCATCTGTAGAGTTTAAGTTTAGAGATCCACTTGGAAAGTCACAAATATTTTACTGGTAAGTTGTTGTCTTTTAGTCTTTCAGCTCAGCAATAGAAGTACAGGAAATGAATGGATGGGGTGAATTGGAAAAGAAACAAAAGCAAAAAGGCACTGCAGTGGCTTCAGTGGCCTGCTCATACAGACGTTTATTGTAATCAATAATTCATATTTGATGAAACACAATAAAAGTCTTGTTCACAGCTGATCTGAAGGGGAAAAAAAAAGATACAGCGGCGTTTGTGCTGAGAATACAACATTTGCGGTGCTTCTAAGAAAAGGATGGCAGAAATTGTACACCGGACGCATCCCGCTATAGCGTCCATCTTGCCGCCTTAAGAGTCCATTAAGGCGAGGCGGGGTGCGTTCCGTCGGGCTCGTTCCCGACCGCGACGGCGCGTCAGAAGGGGTGCTCCGACACGAAGATGGTCAGCCGGATGATTGAGCTGCCGCGGAAGTTGATGACGTTGTTGACCGTCACCATCTCCAGGTCCAGGATCACCTCTCTGGGACCCTTGATGGGCCGTGACAGCACAAGCGTGGCACTCATGTTGCTAGTTTGCTAATGAAGAAGATGAAAATATGTGTTAAAAACACAAACATAAAGCATCACATGCATTTTATAGTGAGACATTTGCAATTTCAGTTGAGTGTGAATGCTGACATTCTAAATGGAAAAAATACATACCTGTAAACGTGGAATGATTTTGAATGATATGGTATGGCATTGGAAGATTTGGAATGATGCGGAATGATATTGCCGAAATATGTGCAATATATTGTGAAAAAATGTGCAATATATTGTTGAAAAATAGGGAATGATATTGAATAATATGAAACGATGCGGAATGATATCGACGAATGATAATGACAAAAATGGAATGATGCTGAATAAATTGAGTGATATGGAAAGGTGTAAAGTGAAGGAATGATGCGGAATGATATTAGTAAAATATATACATGTTGGTGAAAAATGTGGAATGATATTGGTGAAAAATGTAGAATGTTATTGAATAATATGGAATGAACAGGGGGAAAATAAGCAATATGTTGGTGAAAAATGTGGAATGATAGGTGAATATGTGCAATATATTGGTGAAAAATGTGCAATATATTGTTGAAAATATGGAATGATATTGAATAATATGGAATTATGTGGAATGATATTGGGGGAAAATAAGCAATATGTTGGTAACAAATTGGAATGATTTTGGTGAAAAACGTGCAATATATTGGTGAAAAAAGTGGAATGATTTGGAATAGTACGAAAATATGTGGAATGAACAAGGGAAAATGAGCAATATGCTGGTGAAAAATGTGGAATGATTTTGAATAATATGGAATGATGCGGAATGATATCGATGAATGATAATGACGAAAATGGAACGATGCTGAATAAATGGAATGATATGGAAAGGTGTTGGTGAAAAATCTGTAAAGTGCAGGAATGATGCGGAATGATATTGGTAAAATATATACATGTTGGTGAAAAATGTGAAATGATATTGGTGAAAAATGTAGAATGTTATTGAATAATATGGAATGAACAGGGGGAAAATAAGCAATATGTTGGTGAAAAATGTGGAATGTGTGGAATAATATTGGTGAAAAATGTGCAATATATTGTTGAAAATATGGAATGATATTGAATAATATGAAATGATGTGGAATGATTTTGGTGAAAAACGTGCAATATATTGGTGAAAAAAGTGGAATGATTTGGAATTATGTGGAATGAACACGGGGAAATATGTTGGTGAAAAATTTGGAATGATAGGTGAAAATGTGCAATATATTAGTGAAAAATGTGGAATGATATTGGTGAAAAATGTGCAATATATTGTTGAAAAATATGGAATATATTGGTGAAAAATAGCAATATATTGGTGAAAATATAGAATGATATTGAATAATATGAAATGATGTGGAATGATATTGGGGGAAAAATAAGCAATATGGTGGTAAAAAATGTGGAATGATTTTGGTGAAAAATTTGTATTATATTGGTGAAAAAAAGTGGAAGGATTTGGAATAATATGAAATGATGTGGAATGAACAAGGGGAAAATGTTGGCAAAAAATGTGGAATAATAGGTGAAAATGTGCAATATATTAGTAAAAAATGTGGAATGATATTGGTGAAAAATGTGCGATATATTGGTGAAAAAAGTGGAATGATTTGGAATAGTATGAAATTTTGTGTAATGAACAAGGGAAAATGAGCAATATGTTGGTGAAAAATGTGGAATGATTTTGAATAATATGGAATGATATTAGGAAAAAAAGGTGCAAGATGTTGGCCAAAAAATCTGGACCTTTTGTAATGTTGGAATTTCGGGAATGTTGCAAATTGTTCTCAAGGTGAAAATTGAATGAGCTAAAAATACAATAGTTTGAATGAGAACAGTGTGAATCCGTTATGATGAATGCGCCATTGGGAAAGAATCTGGCCTTTTTGGATGAAAAATGTGTAATTGTGGAAAAACTGTGAATTTTTGGAATGAGAAAAAATAATACCTTGAATGGTGTAAATTTTTGGTAGATAGAATAATATGAATCGGATGAATAACGTGGAAGGAGACGCTCATCAAAAAAGTAGGAGGAATATTTGAAATACAGTGAGCGAGTGAGTGGTCTTAGCACCACCTGCTGGTAGTTTTCCTCACTGCAGGGCATGAAAATCTGCTGCGGCGAGAAAAACCTCGCAAATGACGTGTGACAGCTTTACTGACCCTCATGTAGAACTCTTGACCTTCATTGCCCGACTTGATCTGGAAGATGTAAAAGGCGCCCGGGTAGCGCGTGGTGGCCTGCATCTGGAAGATGTCCGCGGGGACGCTGCGGCCGGACGACAGGTCCATGTGTCGGTACAGGATGGTGAAGGGCTGATCCCCGCACGCAGGGTTGCCCGTAGTGCACATGCACTGACTGCGCACAGCGGAGAGCAGAGCGCGTGAGAGCGACGCTTAAGTGCCGCCGCGTTACATTTAAGAAGCCGCACTCACTTGTCGCCCACTTCAACGTAAGGAGGCGGACACTGTAAAGGAGCCAGGCATGTGTGGCCTCCCTGGAAATTGAAACAGACTCGGTCTGTTGTACAGGTGTTGTTACCACTCTCACACTCATTGATATCTTCAAAATCAAGCACACGACAACACCACTCGGGGTCAGTTCAAACATGGGAGTGCACAGGAGCGGCTTTTGATTGGTTTTGGAAGCGGCTTTCAATCGTACCTTCGCAGCTGCGCCCGTCCTCGTAGACGTAATAGCCGGCCGGGCAGATGCAGTTGAAGGAGCCCGGAGTGTTCACGCATCGGTGCTGACACAGGAACTCGGAGAAGCTGCACTCGTCCACGTCTGCGGGGAGTTCATAAGAAAATGTGAGTTTTTTTCATGTGAATTCATTTTTTAAAAATGCAATTAGAAAGCAATACTTTTTTAATTGACTACATTTAAATTTGTATTTATTAAATTTGTAAATTTAAAAATCATTTTCCTTATACAGCATTTAACATAATTAAATAGAATATAAATAATTAAATAATTCGTGTATCGTATTTAATTCGTTGAGACTATTTTTGGTGTGCACGCCTTGGCCACCAGGAGGCAGCATAATACAGTCATGAAGTCAAAATAAAGAAGACTTTCACAGCTGGGATGCCCTGTAACATACTGTAGTAAGAGTAAATACTTTTTTTTTTTTTTACATATGATTAAAAACAAATGACTGAACTGACTAGAAAGTGTTGCTCAATGTACGTCACAGTCCAAACAAAGGAAAAATCTAATTTGATCCAAATGGTAAATAGATCTATATTTACATATCTCATTCAGCAGTGTATCATTACCTTTTTAGTTTAAAATAACTTACTTTAACCAATATTATCTTGCGTCGTACCCGAGCCACAACAACAACACAACAAAGGAGGTTTTTTCCTCTTTGGTCCTATTTTAAATCTGTCTACGTTGCTACTAGCCTAATCCTAGCTAGCACTAAGCTAGTTTGTCGTTTTCAAACTCCCTTTCGTCTGTTGCTAGCACGGCGTTAGCCGACCAATAGCAACTTGCAGCCAAACAGTCCCCGTTGCTTGAACGGTTTTAGCTAGCGAGGCATTAGCCTACATCCTGCTTTTAACTACTTCCGGGCGTCCGCTCAAATGACCCGTGTATGTAGCTTTCAAAAAATATAAACTCATCCGAGCTAGCACTAAGCTAGTTTGTCGTTTTCAAATTCCCTTTCGTTTGTTGCTAGCACGGCGTTAGCCGACCAATAGCAACGTGCTAGCCAGCCAAACAGTCCCCGTTGCTTGAACGGTTTTAGCTAGCGAGGCATTAGCCTACATCCTGCTTTTAACTACTTCCGGGCGTCCACTCAAATGACCCGTGTATGTAGCTTTCAAAAAAAATATACTCATCCGAGCTAGCACTAAGCTAGTTTGTCGTTTTCAAACTCCCTTTCGTTTGTTGCTAGCACGGCGTTAGCCGACCAATAGCAACGTGCTAGCACTATTTGTGTTCAAATATCTGCTTAAGGGTTATATAAGACTGACCCGATGCTATTTGTCAGTGTTACTATGAAAAAGTAGTTACTTCACATTAAAAGTAACTTAGTTACTTCATGTACTTAATACGCTCTCTTGTTTCTAGTGATTATGTCTTTTATTCTTTGTAATGTGTTTAATTTCTACTATTTCAACCATCCTTTCATTTCTTGTGTATTAAATATAAGTATCATTCTTGATTTTGTACTACGTTTCGGCTTACCATTGCATGAGGTTCCATCGGCCGCCAGTTCGAACCCTTCGTCGCAGTTGCACATAAAGGAGCCGTGGTTGTTGAAGCAGCCGTGACTGCACGGCTCGTCCGCGCACTCGTCCACATCTAACGCACACACACACGCGCGCACACAAAGTTTGTGCAACAATTCCGGGAACTCTTCTTTTTCCGGAAATCTTTCCAAACAGATGATGTGCATTTGCATGTCGTTAAGGTTGCGTAAGAGCGATTCTCTGGAGACGTTCCGGAAACATCACAACCTTCGACTTTATGTCCTGTCGTTAGTTTTTTAAAAACAATTTTTTTATGTATCATAAAACATCACACGCTGGCTAAGATTGTGGTTACAAGGCGGAGTTGGGGAAATACGTGATGTCAGCGAACGCACCTTGGCAGCTGCGGTTGTCTGGGTTGAGGACAAAGCCTGTGTTACACGAGCAGGAATACGAGCCCGGCACGTTGGCGCACAGCTGTTGGCAGTAACCGTAGCGACACTCGTCTATATCTGCAAACAAAACAGTACACATGGTGCGAATTAATCATCTGTTTTTATCCAATTGTGAGCATTAGTTGGCAAGAAATCTGCATTTACACAAAGTGACCACATGAGGGCACTGTTTCCCCTTGATTGGTATTGTAATGGGGCACAGTGGACACACGCTGATTTTATTTTAATATCTTTTAAAAAAAATGTTTTTTTTTTATTTTATTTTTTTTTTGTTTTTTTTTTTAAGTTAACCTCCATTTTCGCGGAAATAATGGTTTTATCCCGCAACCAGCCAGTGGCCGATAAAAAATTAACACTTGAACAGCAAATGACTGTCGCGGCGTGTCACGACTCGATTAACCTGTAGGCCGACCAATGAAGCGCAACTCACCCTGACACTGGCCCCCGATGAGCCAGAAGCCTTCCGTGCAGGAGCAGGTGTAGCCCCCCGCCGTGTTGATGCACACCTGGGTGGGGTTGCAGTGGTGGGAGTTGGTCTCACATTCGTCAATGTCTGAAAGAATGGGACAAAAACACAAGATGGAGTAAAAAAAGTGCTGGTACAAGGTGTGAAAATAATTTGCTTTCAACTGAAGCTGGGTGCTAAAAAATTTTTTTTATCACAATCTACTTTTTCACATCATACAATCAGGATTATTATTTTTTAAATTGCTAGTTTTAAAGCATCTGCACAAGAGAGTACTTCAAAAAAAACATTTTTAAATATGAAGCATTGTAAATAAAAAATAAAAAGATAAACAGAGAAAATTATTAACACAATTTTTACGCAATGCAAGAAATGCAGAATAATATAAACACTAAGAAAGCGAGGGATGACATAATAGGGTGCCATGTCTACCCCTGACCAGCAGGGGTCAGTGTTCGCTGCCTGAAGAGAGGCTTGCATTCTAAAAGCGAAAAGAGACACACCATGTTGGAAAAGCGGTGATAGTGAACATTATCGTATTTAAAAAATATAATAATATAAATTTTAAAAAGTATATTTTTGTGTTTTATAGATAGAATACAAACCGAGAGAGACTGAGACAAATCCTATATATATATATATATATATATATATATTCGCTATTCGCAATCATATAATCAGTAACAACAGGGCAGAAAAATTAAGCATCAGATGTTGATGGATTATGGGTAGAATAAATTATGGCTGCAATGATTGATCTGTAACTATAATAATTCAATTACAATTTAAAAAAAAGGCCAAGGCAAAATTTCATTTGCTGACACCCATGTCACTCACTAGGCAAGGCCCCGCCTTTTAAGCCATACATACTCAAAGTCACAGAACATTAGAACGTGAAGATGGCAGCCCCAATGGGATAAAAATGATATTTTTACCTCACATGTCGCTTTTTATAATAATACTTGATTTGAAAAGTATTCCATAGCTGCAGCCCTAAAATTTATTTAACTCCTAAAAATATATAAAATAAAAAAATTGTTAAAATAAAAATGTCATTAAATGATCGACTTAAAACAACAGATGACTGGAGCTGTGCATAATAATTGTCATGCAGACAGTGAAAGGGGCTTTTGTCAAAATTCCATTTTCAAAAAGTGTACTGTGGCATGAGTGCAGCCGTAGTATTGTTGGAGGTGTTTCTCTTTCTTCCAAGCAATCCCAGAAATGTCCCAGCTGCCCCTCTCCCCGCCCCCTTCTTCGCCGTGTCCCCCCCCCCCCACCCCCCACCCTCCGGCCTTTGTTTCAAGAACATTCCAGGTCGGCGCTGTCAGCTATCAGCCCCTATTTTGTTTTCGTTCCGCATTAACAGATCGCTGCGATTACGCGCAGAATTCCTCCGACTTCCTTAAGAGGCAATGACAAAAATGTAGCGGGCCGGAGGGAAGCTGAGGGCGGGGGCTTCTTGTTTGCTCAGGCGGCTTGGACCGGCGATAAGCGGGACCCCGCGCTGCCCCTTCAGGGAACCGAGTCGGACCGCCGAAAAGGGATTCAAGAGGAATTATGTGAGAGATTTTGTCATTGGATGCTTGAGTCATTTGTACAGAAGCAGGGGGGCATACAGTCCGACAGGTTCTGAGAGTCCAAAAAAACAAAAAAAAACTTCCTCCATAGGAAATATATATTATTATATTTATTTATTATATATAATATATATTTTATAAACAGGACTTCAATTCAGGCATTACTTTAGGTATAATTTTAACACTTGTAACTGTCATATAAGTGTAAAAAAAGTTAACCACTATATTCATTTTTTTTTTAATATATTAGCACTTTATTAAATTACTATGACTTAGTGTAAAAATAAGTCAACCACTTAACTTTAAAAGCAAGCGACATGTATGGTGAACATAAAATAAAAAAGATCAAACAGAGCATTTTATTGTTTTACTATTACTGTGGATTTAAAAAATATAATTTTCAGTTTTTCTTCAAACTTTTTTACTTTTACAAACAAAAAAATCAGGGGGAAAACAACACATTTTACATACTGTAAAAATATATTTATTATATTATTTTTTTAGAACAAAAAACAATTTACGATTCTTCATTTTCAAAAATGAACTATTTATAATTCTTGATTTTCTTCAAAAAGTTTTAAATGTTTTTATTATCAAACTACTTTAAAAAAACTATTATTTTAAACATATATATTAACACCTTTTCTATTTAACAATTTTTTTTTAGATAAAAAAAAAGTATATATATTTATTTATATATATATATATATACACCATTATATATACATCATTAATACATTTTTTTTTTAACCAGTTAAATGAACATTAGATGAAAATGTACTTTGAAAGTGGCAAAAAAGCCAAAGAAAAAGCAAAAGCACAATTGAAATTCTATTGATGATAACCAGCGTCCGCTTCCACAAAACCGGCCGCGAAAATTGCGCCGTCGCTCCCCTCAAAGCCGCGTTTGTTCCGCATCCAGACAGGAAGTCTGGAAGTGGCGTCATTACATCATAACGCACTGGCGGGGTCGCTGTTGATTGGCTCATTACGCACATACACAAGGCGGGCCTGTTCTACGTAATACAAATATGGCAACATGACTTCATGTTTGCCGCTGGCACGCCGTCGTTTTACGCAAAACAAAGCGCCCTTTTGAGGAACACTTCATTAGGTACACCTGGACGCCCTTCATGACATACAACAGAAAAATAGTGCAGTCGTCGAATACGGTTTTAATGTGATTGTTATTGTTGCAGTCATACAAAAAAGCTCTTTGTAATGTTTTGGAAACCTAAAACGGTCTGCACAAAAAATAAGCATTATTATCCTTGTCAAGGCATAATTTCAATGCAGGTGTACTGTAATATTTTTGGTTGACATCTGCTAGGAAAAGTACAGGCTCGGAAAAGGTTTTTTAGTTTTTTTAACCCAGAAAAAAATTTGTTTGTATGAAGGGCTGGATTAAGGCACAGGTGTGTTGGAATAGCATCGTAAAAAGGACATTTAAACAAATAATTGTTGGCTTTTAAATCTTTTATTAAAAAAAAAAAAAAAATCTTATAAAAAAAAAAAAAACATTTTCAAAACCATTTAAATATACATTTGAAGGAATTATTCTTTATTCAAAACTACTTCTTTTTTTTTTAAATACATAAGAATTTTTTGTGAAATACCTTTATGGAAAATTATTCAACTACACTTTAAGAAATTTATTATTTTGTAATTTCTCCAAAATCTAAATTTAAAAGCGTAGAAACATTTTTTGATAAAAAAAAAAAAAAAAAATCTTATTTTAAATGCATGTTTGTTTTCTAAAAAAAAAAAAAAATTGTTTAAATATTGATTTTTTTTAACTACAGCCGTGGTTCTTAAACTTTTAACACTAAGTACCACCTAAAAAAAAAGTTTTTTTCCCAAGTGCCACCATCATAACCAAAAGTATTGTAGCCTTATCTATAAAAAAATACAAAAAATTTAATAATATTACAAGCCACTGTAACAGTAACATTATGCAATTTAAATATTAACACAGCTTAAATAAAGAAAAGAAAATGGTACTTAAACAATTCAATTAAAATACATTGCATGCAAAAAAAATTTAAAAATGTAAAAACAAGCATTTCTGAAGGATTAAAAGAAAATATAACATACTGTGCTGGATTAAAAAGAAAAAAACGGTACTGTAATATTACGCAGTAAGAAAATGTATTCAGTGATTCTTTCACATGCCACTAGAGGGAGCCCATGCAGGAAAATCAGTCAACCGCTTAACTGATAGAAAATAATGACTCACAAAACAATAAAAAATGAAAACAATTGGCACACAACACAAACATCAAAACAAAAGAACTCACCATTGCAGGTTCCGTCGTCCGCCAGCGTGTACCCCAGGATGCACGGCACCGGGTAGCTCACCTGCGGGTAGCTTGCTTCAGGTGCCGGCACGTAACTGTCCGGTTGGCTGGCAGATGAGCCGGCGGATGTGCCGCCAGATGTGCCGCCGGCGCCGCCACCGCGACCCTGGTAGGCCGGCTCGGGCTGCGCCTGCGGCACCTGCGGCACCTGCGGCTGCTGCGGGGGGTCGGCCCCATAGGGTTGGCTGTAGAGGCCGCGGGGCAGGCACAGGTAGCCCCCGTTCTGGTTGACGCAACGCATGTCGCCCCTGCAGGGGTCGGGAAGGGTCCGACACTCGTCTATGTCTGCAAGATGGACACATTCACGTGAGTGTTGATCCTTTTTGAAGTTTACTCGGCAACAACAACAAAAATGGCAGAGAATTAGAACCCTTTAGGAATTCTGGACTGAAGACTTATTTCTACATCCTGGCATTTTGGTTTCTAGTTTCTTATGCTGTCTCACTTCCTGATAAATGGATTTTGGACATTTTACTTCTTGTAATTACTGCATTACTGCCATTTTGTTTTGAAGCAACCATTTTAGCTCAATTGCACCCTTGAGAATTGTTTTAAAAATTTAGCTAATTCTATTTTGCAACATAACATTCGGAGGTCTATCAAGACACTAAATGGTGACTTTACTTACCCATGCACTGTCGTGACCTGCGGTCGTATCTGAAGCCATCTGTGCACGTCTGCGTGGTCGCCAATACAAATAGAATCTTATCAGTACAGGCCATCATAACTTTTGCAATAATTTTATTACTGTAAACTGCAAAAAAAAAAAAAAAAAAAAAAAAAACATTCACAAAACTCATTTAAGCAATTGTTCACACATTGAAGCTCCTTCATAACACTGACTTACAGTATTTTATTGTATATAATGTATCACAGTAAAAAGAGCTGATAAAAGACTTAAACTAAGTGCCACATAAAATATCTATTACTGTATAATAATTGTATTCATTTTTTGGGGGGGAAAATACTGGAGAAATTGTCATAAACGGTTAAAAATGTTCATCTTGTCTTCTATTTCTTACAGTCACCCTTTTTTAGTAACACTTTATATTAACTATCCGTTATAACTAGTTAATAGATCATTAGTAAACTGTTAACTAATGAGTTATTTACTAACAGTTAATGAGGAATAGTTGGAACGTAAGAATAATGTTCCAATAACATATATAAACTATTAACTGATACTCAACAAGTCACTAGTAATTTACTAATGGCTTGTTCATGATCTATTACTCATTTAGTACATATGGTTATAAATCGTTAACTATAACTCATTACCTAACAGTTTATCAATGATATTTATAACTATCTCCAATCATCATTATAAATCCTTAAACTGTTAACACGGCATTAATGAGATATTAATTAGCAGTTTACTACTGATCTATTAACTATTTATAACATAGTTAATATTAAGAGTTACCCTTTTTTTTTTTAAAGACAAACTAGTTGTTTTTTTTACCTTTAACAGTATGAATAGAAATGTTCTGTTAATAAGTAAACTAAATGACAGGAAAACACATTAACTTCGTGCAAATGTTTACAACTATTTATCACGGAAGAAATAATCCTTAACATCCAGTATTTTTTCCATACATTTCCCAAATGGATATTTTAAAAAGTCGCCAACTGTGTGTGCACTACCGGTAGATCTATATATACCTATAGATCATGTTTGTGGTAAGTTCAAATGAATGAAAAGTACACTAACGAAAATACTTTTACAGCTGTAGTGATTTGAAAATGTTCTTACCAAATGTGTCATGTTAACATCGCATAACTGGCTGGCGTGATTTTTTGGGGGTGAAATATATGAAGAGAAGTGCTTACCTGGCTGTCTGCTGACGGGATACAAAGCAAAATAAATAGCAAAGCTGCCACCATCCTGCAAGAAGAGAAGTTAGATCACTTTTAGGTCGCACTACAAACTTCATGTTAGTCCACAAAAAAAAAAAAAAAAAAAGATCCGATACTGACCTGGCGCAAAGCGTGAAGCCACGTATGTCACCGAGCGTGTTTTTCATTTCCTCCCCAGCTCCTTTCACGTCGACGACCCTTAAAACGTTGACCCCCCCCAGCCTCAATCAGCTAAGACCCCCACCCGCACGATGTCATACACAACTCCCCCCCCCAACCCCCGCCACCCCCAAAGTGGACCGAGGCGCTACTGGTGTCGCCACTTTTTTGAAAATGTTGAATTTGCTTTGCCCCCCCCCCACACACACCCCCGCCTCCTGCCTCACTCCACAGCTGGATCCCATCAGACCAGGAAGGGACGCCCCCCCTCCCCACACTCACATGCCTTCAGCGAACATCAAGCTAAGCCACCAACAGGGGGCAGAAGTACTTTGATTTATTTTTTTTGTTTCTCCCAATTTACAAAAAAACATCCCATGATTTACATGAACATAAAATGTACAAACAAGTCTGTAAATATAAATATTTCTATCAAGCATGTACAATCCTGATTATACAAGTTATTTGCACAAAATAACAGGCACTTGGATGTCCTACTTCATAAGTAGTGCCAGTATGTAGAAGAAAAAAAAAAAAAAACAATCCCGCCCAATAAACAAGTACGACTGTGTAATAGTAGCATCGTTTACGTCCGCCCTTTATTACTTGAACACGTGTTGTTGTGTAGTCTGTGCGGGTCACCGCGACCGCAGAATGCTTGGCAACTCCGTTTACTTGCGTGCTCGACATCACTGTCATAAAAATAAGCAGTTAAAAAAAAAAAAAAAAAAAATTTGAAAATTGAGACGTTCACAAGGTCACTTGGGTTGAGAAACGACGCAGCGGGAAAAGTTTAAAAATCGAATTAAAATGGAAAATGTGCTTTTCTTCCCTTCTGACAGTTTATGGTAGATTGTTGTCATGTAGTGGGTGGATTCAAATAAGCCAGTTAGCCTTAGCAAACGTGAATTTGGGTAGACATGTCAATTGTTAATGAAACAAAAACAACTTTCTTTTTTTAACACTACTTAGTGTAGCCTTTCATAGTAGATTGTTGTCACGTAATGGGTCAATACAAATAATTTTCTTTCCCTTAGTGACATGAAATTTGGCAGGCATTTAGGATGCAATCTGCTTTTTTCTACCTTCCAAATGTGGACTTTTGTGGTAGATTGTTAGAACGTAGTGGGTGGATTTAAAATAAGTCAGTTATCCTTAGCAAATGTGACTTTGGGGAAGCATGTCAATTGTTAATGAAACAAAAACAACTTTTTTTTAACACTTCTTAGTGTGGCCTTTCATAGTAGATTGTTGTCACGTAGTGGGTCAATTCAAATAAGCTAGTTTCCCTTAGTGACATGAAATTTGGCAGGCATTTAGGATGCAATCTGCTTTTTTTCTTCTCCCTTCCAAATGTGGACTTTTGTGGTAGATTGTTAGCACGTAGTGGGTGGATTTAAAATAAGTCAGTTATCCTTAGCAAATGTGACTTTGGGGAAGCATGTCAACTGTTAATGACACAAAAATACACTTCCCCCCCCCCCCACACTTCTAAATATGGCCTTTCACGGTAGATTGTTGTCACGTAGTGGGTCAATTCAAATAAGCTAGTTTCCCTCAGCGACATGAAATTTGGCAGGCAATCTGCTTTTTTTCTACCCTTTTCTACCCACTATGTGCTAACAATCTACCACAAAAGTCCACATTTGGACTTTTGTGGTAGATTGTTAGCACGTAGTGGGTGGATTCAAATAAGCCAGTTACCCCTAACAAACGTGAATTTGGAAAGGCATGTCAATTGTTAATGAATCAGAAGTTACCTTTACAGTTAACTCCATAAAAACCTCAATCCAGTGGTGCCTTGAAATACAAGTTTAATTCATTCCATGAGTTTGATCTTAACTCAAAACACGTGTATCTCAAATCATCTTTCCCCATTGAAATGAGTGGAAATGCCATTAATCTGCTCCAGCTCTCCCCCGAAGAACAACAAAATCTTTGTGTAGTGTGTTTTTAAATAAGAAAAATATCACTCTATGGTTCACTTTACAATACATACAGAAATTATATAGAATTTAAAGAATTAAACTTTTAGCCAGAGCTAGTGGACATTAAGGTAAAGTGGTTGTTTTAAATAAACAATGTGCAATACTGTTTGCTTTATGTTTAATTAGACAATAAGCAACGCAAAGCCTTAACTTGAAGCATTAGGGAACAATTGTTCCATATTTGTCAAAGTGCGTATTCCATTTTTTGCTCACAAGCCAAAGCAAAGAAATCGGCCGACTGACGGCTTGTATCTTGAAAAAGTCGTAGGTCGGGTCACTTGTACCACAAGGCACCACTACAGAGTGAAAAATGCGATTCCAAACACAGCCTGAAGCACCCCTACCTGAAGACAAACAGGAAGTCGGCCATTTTGGTTTGAAGCCAACATTCGGGAGGGTTTAGCCATTCGAACCATTTGCATTAAACGCTCTGGCGCATTTCCGATTTTCATAAGGAAGCACTTGGATTCATCTGCATAGGACAAACATCGTCTCCATCCACTTCACTGCTTCAACAGGTCCTTGAGCACGGCGCCGCCGCTGGCCTCGGCCGACACGGGCACGGGCGTGAAGCTGGGCAAAGCGTCCGAGATGGGCTTCATCAGCAGGTGCCCGCCCGCCCCGCCGGAGATGGCGGCACCGGCGGCCAGCAGCGGCACGGCGGCGGAGCGCGGCGCCAGGAAGGGGTTGCCGCTCGCCGTCGTTCTCCTGGAGGGCGGGGCGCTCAGAGGCTTGATATCCAGGACGGGAAGCTTGGGCGCGGGAAGCGACGGCCTCGACTCCGTCTCCAGGAACTTGACAAACATCTCGGAGAAGGACTGAGAGACACGAAAAGAGGATTTTTCTTGAGGGACGCAAAATTATTTACAATAGGGGTGTTAGGCAATTAATTTTTTTTAATCGGAATTAATCACATGACTTCAATAGTTAAGTCACGATTAATCGCACATTTTATATCTGTTCTTTTCATACTCTTGTTAACATAAAAGCTACTTGACTCATTTCAGCAGTGAAAAGTTAACATTTTGTCCAGAATTAATTTGACAAATTTTCATGACCAATTAATACCTTTAATCTCATTTTTCCACTTGCTGTCGACTGAAGATGACATCACCTGTGCTGAGGAAGTCGGTAACGACCAATCATGGCTCACCTGTTTTCTGGGTTTGGTCAGCAAACTGAGCCATGATTGGTCGTTACCGACTTCCTCGGCACAGGTCTTCAGTCGAAAGCAAGTGGAAAAATTTGTTATTAAAGGTATTAATTGTTCATGAAAAATAATGAAGTTATCACATTAATTATAGACAAAATATTAACTTTTTACTGCTGAAAATGGCTCAATGAGTAAAGTATCCCTTTAAACTAATAGAAATATGGCTGCATCTTTTAGTCATTGATACAGTAATTTCATAATAATAAAATTGAGTTAAAATTAAAAAGATGTACTGTACTGTAAAAAACGAGTGTGATATTGATTTGTGTTGGTCATTTTTCTGCCCCTAGATGGCATGATTGCATTTGGAAGACGTTGGTGACAGCTCAGTGCTTTTTTTCTTTTCATATTAAAAGCTATCTAATCTTTAACATGAAGCAACTTCAAGTTGTATTTTATTTGACCCCTAAATACAGTATATGCATTATTATTAAATGTATTATTTTTATTATCATTATTGCGATTGGAATTTCACCAGTACAGGCTTTCAAGTAAGGGACGGTCATTAATCGCGTGTTAAAGAAAAAAGTAAATTCACTCAAAATGAACACACTCATTTTGACACCCCTGATTTACAATAAATGATGTCTATCAGCTTTCACAAATATTATCGAAAAAAAAAACAACTTTTTTTTTTCCCCCCTTATGTGCAATTGAATGGGCGTCAGTTATTTAAATTAGGTCCTCCCATTAACAATCAGACCCAATGAGATAAGTGGTGAAGTCACTGCAGCATGTGTCGGCGTTGTCGTTTCTTCTTCTTCTTCTTACCGAGTTAAAGCTGTGTTCGCTGGTGGGCCTCAGGGGAGTGGCGAGGACACTCTGCGCCCCTCGGACACCGAGCCAGCTCGACACCCAGCCCGTCATGCCGCGAGCCGTGTCCTCCTCCAGCAGCTGGACCGCAAAAAAAAAATGACATCTGGAAATCAGTTAGAACTCGGGCTGGGCGGTATGGCCTTAACCTTTAACATTTAAATATTTTGAGGGAGTGAATTCAGAGATTTGTAAAAAAAAAAAAAAAACAAGTTTATAGGCAACTGATATATAACAGAGAAAAATCAGCAAAAAATGGCAAATTAGTTCCTTTTTTTCCCCCTGGGGGTAGGATTTTTGCCGATTTTACTGTAAATTAATCATCAATTTATGCCTTAAATCCCCTTTTAAAGGGATATAACACTTCACAACTAGCGATGCTACTTATTAGCCTGTCAAGGTTGTTCACATTGCGTGTTAGCATTACGCTAGCGGAATGCAGCGTTGTGTGTTCACTGCACTGATCTGTCTCTATTACTGAATAGCCGATAAGATAAGACTTTTGAAGCCGCGAAGGCCGCCATTTTACTCCTCCGGAAAAAAAGTCGAAAAAAAGAAAAGAAGGTTTCTTGACATAGATCCTCTACATTTACAAACAAGAGGATGTCAGACATTTTACAACTTGCCTTAAATACATGTTTAAATGATATGCTTAGTGATGTTTACAGGAGGAAAAGTGTATATTTTTATTTAAGAATTATAACTGTAATTCAACAAAAGATGCCTACTCTACTCTGCCCTGAGCCTGGGAGGTTGTGGGTTCAATCCCCGGCCGGGTCATACCAAAGACTATAAAAATGGGACCCATTTACCTCCTTGCTTCACACTCAGCATTAAGGGTTGGAATTGGGGGGTTAGATCACCAAATGATATTGAAGTCTAAGTAATTGAGGGATAAAAGAAAAAGGATGCCCATTCCATCCACTTGTCAATTTTTTTTTTTTTTACTTGTTAAAAAAGTGACCACCCCAATCTGTACGGATACGTCTTTTGTGATCTCATGTTTTGATACTGTACTGTTACAGGCTCAGGAGGGAAAAAAAAAATCATCACAGATTCCAAAGGAGGGCGCTTGAACGATAAACTGTGTGTAATGCTGACGTCATCTAATTATCTACTAGCGGCACGCCGTGTCTCTGCGTGAAAGCGACAGTATCCCTCCTTCGTCAGGTTTGACGTAAAAAAAACACATGGCTGAAAAAAGTCAGATCTTCTGCGGCAATTTTGCGGTAGAGGCCTCAGACAAGTTGACGAAGACATAATGGGCCTCCCCCCCATCCCCCCCTCCACACTCCGTCCGCATAATTAGATCCGGGGGTGTTTTTTTGCTGACTCGACACGTCGCTGCGAGAGGAAGCGGTCTCACCGCGCTGTCGTCCTCCCTCGTCGTCGACGACGCTTGCTCGCAGCTGGATGCACTTAGAGCGCGCTGCGATCCCGTAAGGGGATGTAAACACGAGGCAGGGAGGGACAATGTTGTTAAAAAAAGAAATAAAAAAAAGAGGCAAGGGACCCACCATGACAAAAGTGCAACGCCATAAAAATGTTCTTTGTCTTTGGGGGCGCCGTAATCCAATTTGCCGTATCTGTTTCCCTTTAGGAGGGTTGGAACGGTTCCTCGGGGCTGCTGCCAGACCTTCTGGATAAGAATGAAAATCTCCCCCCCCTGCCTTTCGTGGAAGTTTTTGGGGTTTCTTGTGGTTTGTGAAGGACTCATTTACATTTCTAAATGTCTTTTTCAAGCTCGCTGCAGGGCTTTTTTCTTCGTCTTTCTTTTTTTTTTTAGATTCAAGCCTAGTTCGATTTTATAACCCTTTCAGCTTATTTGTGGCCATTTATTTTAGGATTTTTGCTTTTTTAGTTTTTAACTAACATCAGTTCTTGTCATAAAATATTCACTCATGTTCATTATTTAACTCTTAAAATTCCAGTTCACTTTCACAATGTACGGGTTAAAAAAAATAAATAAAAAATTCTCAACGCCATTTTGTAGCCCTCACTTCATCACATCAACACCCTAGCTCCGCCCACAATGAAAGCCATACTCAACAACCCCCCCCCAAAAAATAGAGCGATTTCAACTATTGTTAAGTGTCCTGCAATTCTTTTTTTTTCTTTCTTTCTCCTAGAGCTCAGTATTGTTCATTCGATTTGACATCATCATTGCTCTCCTTTTTAAAAAAAATAAATAAAAAAAAAAGTTTTTTTTTTACTTTCTTTTTTTTTTAAATATATATACATATATATACATAGACACACACACATATATACATATATATATATATATATATACACACACACACATATATATATATATATATATATGTATATATTTTTTTTTTTTTGTATGTGTGTGAGCATGTGCATGTGCGCGTGTGTGTATTCATCAGTTCACCTAAAACCCATTAAAAAAAAATCCCATACTAATAATATAATATAATAATAAAGTGCCAAATGCAGAAACATCAATGTAAGTTATCACTTATCACGTGTCCTGCAATTCTTTATTTTATCAAATTTGATGTTTTTTTTTTTTTTTTTTAATTGACAACCCCCCCCCCCCCCAAAAAAAAACATACTTTGTTGTGTTGTTTTTTAACAAGTCATCTATACAGTATATTGCGTTAATTAATGGAATATTAGTGAAAGGGCCGTTTGAACACACACACACACACACACACAACGACAAGGTGCTTGTGAGTTTACGAGGCGCCTCGCAACAGGAGCGGAGTTATTCCAGGTTGCAAAAGGTACCACAATGACGTCATTCATTTGAAGCGAAAACGGCATCAATTAATCGCTGACCTTTTCCACGTCCTCTCGGCTCAAGCCCAGCACACTACCCATGAGCCTCAGCACGTCCATGCGCTTGTTTCTGGGTGTGTGGAAGTAGCCCTGGAGCAGGTTACGCATCAGGACCCTGGGGACACAAAATTAAAATCCAACTTGGTGGGTAGTGAATGTACAAAAATAAAGACTGAGGGTTGGCATTTGATCCCATTTGACCTACATTTCATTTGTAACGTATGAAATTAGTGCATTACAGCATTACGATTACAACAATTGCACTTAAGGATAGATAAATCGGCATCAGCCTGTTTTTTTTGTTTTGATGGCCGATATATCAAAAACTGTTATTTTTGCTCCTACGGGCGCTTTTCTCCTCCGTCTGCTCCGAGTCAGCCGCTGTTGACTCCCTGCAGTATTGGCCTGCCCATAGCACCATCTGATTGATTGCTCGTGCTGTGCTAACAGCCAGCAAGCAGCAATTAGCAGCTATTAGCCCGCGAGCTAACAGTTAGCTCACGGGCTAACCTAATAGCCATTTTTGGCAGCTATTTGGGAGTTATCCCGGGGTTAGCCTGTGGGTGAACGGTTAGCCTGCAAGCTAACAGCTCGCAAATTAGCATCTATTTGGGAGTCAGCGTGCGGATGAGTGGTTAGCCCGCGAGCTAACTGTCAGCTCGCGAATTAGCGGCTATTAGCCCGCGAGCTAACCGGCTAGCTTGCAAATGAACGGCTATTGGGTTAGCTCGCGGGCTAGCATAATAGCCGTTTTTTAGCGGCTATTTGGGAGTTATGCCGGGGTTAGCGTGTGGGTGAATGGTTAGCCCGCAAATTAGCGGCTATTTGGGAGTTAGCGTGCCGTAGCCACATTATAATTGGTGCAAAAGCTGACAAAAAACATGTTGCAAATCACAAAGCTGTTAAATAAACATGTCCTTGAAGGCATTTAAGCAGGCAAGTGCTGGAGATTTTATTATTATTAAAAATTTTGATACCAACTTTTTTTTTTTTGCTTCAATTATCGGTCATCGGCCTCCCTAACTACCAATAATCGGTATCGGTATTGCCCCTGAAAAAAAGCATATCGGTCTATCTCTTCCGCTGCCAATCATGTCACCTACTTGTCAATCTTGCCCTCGGTACTGTTCAAAAGGTTCATCAGTTTCTTCTGGGCTTCCTCCAACATCTCTTGTCTTATGGCCACTACAAACAACACAAAGGAGCACGTTAGCCGACGCATTCATAGACGCCACATATAATATTCTACATGTTCCATAAGTGGCATTTAGATAAGAAGGGCAAGCAAATGAGCTCATACAGCAGGTTTACAAAAACACAAGCGGTCAAGACTGAGTCGTATCAGATGTGGTGTTCAAGTCTAGACAAAAGCGTGGGAGAAAGTTTCACCCCGGCACAGGGAGGTGATGTCGGAAAGGTCCTTGGGGTCATTTGTTTTCAAACAAATATCAGGTTTAACAATACTATGTTTTTACAACAACAATCCCTACATTAAAAAAAACCCTCCAGGAAACACTACATTAATGTATATGTGGGTCATTTTCATATAATTTCATCAAATGACGTAAAGACATACATACGCCACTGAATTAAATTTTTGTAATCTAATAATTGTACTGATATAAGTATTTAAATTATTAGCATTTTTTTATGATTTAGAATGTAATAATTGCTTTTAATAAAAATAAAAAAAAGTTTGAAAGCAATATTTTTTACACTTTTAATAGCAACATGTCTTGCCGGAATGTGTCCCAAATGAAATGCTCTGATTTGCAGCGTTTTCTGAAGATGCTAATTACATTTTTCGATGTAAATATAATACAGTATAATATGTCATAAAAATACATATAATTATTAGAGATTTTAATTTTTTTAATCAGATGAATCCGATTTTAGAATTTTGATTAATCACAATTAATCGCTTAACTCTTTGACTGCCAGACGTTTTCAGAAAAGGGATGCCGTGGGTGCCAGCCGATTTAAGCATTTTGACTGATCTTTTGACTGATCTTTCAAGGTCCACAGAAAATTATGTGTTTGGACTATGGAAACACACATACTACCAAATGAAAGATTGGACTCTCATCTTTCATCAGAAAAAAAAGTTTGTTTCTCCCTTATTCCGTTTTTGAGTAATCAACAATAGAAAATGGTTAGTTTCACCTCTGTTTTGAAACAAACGTCTTTTAACGTCTTTGGCACTCCTCCATAGGATTTTACTAAACGTTATTTAACGTTTTTGGCAGTCAAAGAGTTAATAAAAAAAAAAAAAAAGACTTTTATCAAAAAAAATTCCCACTAAATTTGAAGAGTCCTGGTGGATCCACTGCACACGCTCATCCTCCTCTTTTTCTAATCAGTTAATTACTTGCATAATTTAAAATGGGGGAAAAAATGACCCCAATATTTTGTCATGAACAAATATTCAGAATGTGGTACGCAAACATTTATGATATGCTTTACTTTAATGCGCGTTAATTGCTCAAACACAACTTGTGCTACCTTAAACGTAGCCATCCGCTGTCACGCTAAAGGAAAATTTATGGTAAAAATTAATAGTGCGATTCATCTGCATTCATTCATGATCAATGCGATAATTTTTTGGGTGATTAATCAGTTAACGCTTCAACTTTGACAGCACTAATAATTATAAATGTCTCTCTCGCCCTAAAAATAGAATGAGTGATAAAAAAGATTTGGATTGATGAAAAATACACTTGGCAGAGACAGAAAGAGGCAGACAAAGACTTGCGCCCAACACAAGGAGGCCATCATAAGTGATGTTGGAAAAGTCCTTGGGTCTTTTGTTTTATTCTAAGCCCAAAGAAAATAACTTTATTGTTGTCAGAAGTGAAGGCCAAAGGCAGCAGAGGGGCGGGGTTAAGGTCTGGAGGTGGAGCAACTACAAAATAAAAAAAAAAAAAGATGGAAATTGGTTGCCAATGTGTGCAAGATGGAAATGTTCCCTCATGGGGAGGGGACAATAAAGACTGTTTTGGTCTAATCACGCCGGACATAAAAGCTAAAAACTGCCCACGACCTCACCTTGCTGCTTCAGCTCCTCAATCTGCTCCTCCTTATAGTCCAGCTGGTCGGTGAGGCGAGACGCCGAATCCAGAGCAGCGTTGGCCTCGTCCAGGTTCATCTGCAACGTGAGCATCGTTTTTTACACATTTGCTGACACTTTACGTTGAGGTGGAATTCAACCGCGAAGCGATGAGACCACCTGAAGGGCAGACGCTTGATCTTCGAGCTTGTCCGCCTTCTTCTGCCACTCCTGCTTCTCCTTCCTGAGTTTGTCCAGCTCCGCCGAGTACATGGCTTTCTCCTCTGAAGTGACACATACGGTTTTTGAGACATGCTTTGGTCAAAACAGTCACTTTTTGTTACTTGATTGCCAACTCTCAAAAGTCACGAGTGGAGAGATTTTGTGTGAGAAATCAGAATACAATGATAATCTGTGCAACCAACAATACTGCAGTTCTGCTTTGTTTGTGGCTTTGACGCGTGTAACAAAAAAATAGCACTACAGCATAATAATAATATATATTATAATACGACTCCTTCAATAAAACGAAAAATACATTAAAAATGCATTGAAAAAACAAAAAAAGAATATATGCATATGTACAAATGCCATTTTTTTGTGTGCAATAAAAAAAATAAAGAGGGTAAGTAAAAATAAACAGGTGAGTTCTTCTAATTTTATAAATGGAGGTCGCAGCTGTGTTCAGAAATAATCAGTCATATTCAAATTCATGTTAAACGGGAGTCTGCACACCTGCCACCATTTAAAGTGCCTCAACCGCAACTCAAGTTCAGATGTTCCCTTATGCATTTCCGGAAATTTTTATCACATAAACGTACCACTGCATACATTTTGACATTTTAAATATGAGTATTATTGTAAAATAAATAAATGGTATAATTAGTCATTGTATTCCTTGGTTTGATTCATTGTGTAAAAGTAACTCGATATCAAATTTCACAGACGCTGCATTGACTCTTGCCTTGTTGAAACTGCTCTAGCACCATCTGCAGGTTGGAGAGGGAAACTGCATACTGTTTGACCTGCTCCTGGGAGGTCCCGAGCTGCAGGAGGGCGTCGTCCCGCTGCTGAACCACACCGCTCAGTTGCTCCTGTAGCGACTCCACCTGCATGCTGGCCTGCTGGCTACAAACACGATGAAAACATGAACCTTGACCTTAGATCCCGCTTGAGTCTCCTCAGTTGGGTTGGATGCCGACCTGGCGCTCTCCACCGCGCTGGACGACGTGGCCAGCCGCTCGTCCAGCAAGGCCACGCGCCGGCGCAACTCGGTCTCGCGGTCCTCGGCGGCGAGGGCCTCCCGTGTGTACGAGTCCTCGATCTCCAGCAGGTGGTTTCGCAGCCTCTCCAGCTCCAAGTTGAGACGCTGCTCTTTGTCCCGCACGTGCTGCAGCTGTGTGGACACGTGGACAACTCGTTCAGCGGCTGTTGTTGTGCTCATTGTTCTCTTGTACCTCCCACGGTCACTAAATCCATGTGTTAGGGAGGTCTTGTATGTTTGGATAAGGACAGAACATTTTATTTTATGAATTTATTTAAAAGGGGTACATTTCTTGACAATAATATATGTGACCTCACTAGTCCAAACATTTAATTCTGATTAATATTAGATTTGTGGAATACGAGTTATGAAGCAAAATCCAGCCGTTTTTAATCCATTTTAGTGGGGCGGCCATTTTGCCACTTGCTGGCGACTGAAAATGACATCACAGTTGCTCAGTGCTCAGGCAACGACCAATCACAGCTCTCATGTTTTCTGCTGAGCTGTGATTGGTTGTTACTCGAGACCTGAGCAACTGTGATGTCATTTTCCCGCACCATCAAGTGGAAAATGGCCGCCTTCTGATCCTGATAAAAACGGCTGGATTTTGCTGCTTAACTCATATTCCACTAACGCAATGTTAACCAAAATACCATATTTAGACTTTAATATTGTATTATTATTGTTGTATTATTACTATAATTATTGTGTTTTGTTTTATGTACAGCATTTTGTAGCTGCGTTTTTTTAGTGCTCTAGAAATTGGCCAATATTGTCTTCTTTCTTTTTTTTTCTTTTTTATTATTACAACATAAGATAAAGATAATGACATTCAAACATTCTACCCTCAACAACAAAAAAGGCAATTATTGTTATAAGCATTAGGGGAAGAAAAAAAAGTCATTTTAATGATTGTACTTTAAAAAATATATATATATAATCACTGGTAACAGGCCGATTAATGTGTTATCGGAATTTTATCCTGCCATATGAACCAATTAACTCTTTGACTGCCAAAAACGTTAAATAATGTTTAGTAAAATTCTATGGAGGAGTACCAAAGACGTTAAAAGACGTTTTTTTTCAAAACAGAGGTGAAACTAACCATTTTCTATTGTTGATTACTGAAAAACGGAATAAGGTAGAAACAAACTTTTTTTTCTGATGAAAGATGAGAGTCCAATCTTTCATTTGGTAGTATGTGTGTTTCCATAGTCCAACCACATAATTTTCTGTGGACCCTGAAAGATCAGTCAAAAATGTTTAAATCGGCTGGCACCCACAGGCATCCCTTTTCTGAAAACGTCTGGCAGTCAAAGAGTTAATCAAAACTATTTATAAAGTGTTTTTATAGCGGATTTGACTTAATAGTTCGGGCCTTACTTTTAAGTTTCCCTTTTTCCAACAATGATGTATAATGAAGTGAACATTCACACCTCCGTCTGCAACGCGGTGGTCTCCATTTGCTTCTGCTTGAGCGCCATCACCACCTGGTCGCGCTCCTGCTGGAACGCCACTGCTTTGTCCTGCATGGATTTGATTTCATTCAGGAGCTGATTGAGCTCACCCGATTTGCCCTGCGCCAAAGAGATGACGACAAAACACGCATGAGCTCATGAGCAAGTGGAAGGAAGCTTTTAAGTGTGGCGAGTGGATGGAGAACGGACCTGTTCTTTGTCTTTGAGCATCTTCTCCACAGTGGCGGCTTTGTCCCTCATGGCGCTGAGCTCAAACTCGCGCTCGCGTAGCAGCATGGACACTTGCATGTTGGTCTCCTGCAGAGCGCGGAACTCGGACTCCTTCTCCCGCGAGCGCGCCGCCACCCGCTCGTTCTCCTCCTTCAGCGTCTTGGCGTCCATCTCCAGGATGAGCGCGCGCTCCTTCAGGTTGGTGACGGCCTGCTTCAGCACCTCGTTGTCGCTCTCGCGGTTGCGCAGCGCCTCGCTCACCCGGGCCAGCTGGTCCCCTTTGGTCTTGATCAGCAGGTCCTTGTCGCGGACGGACCTCTGCAGGGCGTCCAGGCTGGCTCGGACCTGCTGGAGCTCGGCGGCGTGGTTCCTCTGCTCGCTCTCGGAGGAGGAGGCCGAGCAGGAGAGCCGGTGATTGTTCTCCTGGAGGGTCCGGATCAGGTTCTCCTGCTCGGTCAGACGGGTTTGGAGGGATGTGAGGTCTTGGCTGGCAGCGTCCGCCGCGCTGGACTGCGCCTTGCTTTCGGGCGTCGTGGGGTCGAGACGGCCCAGCAGGAGGTCCTTAGTGGTGCTGAGCTGGCTGAGGGTCTGCTGGACCTGGGCCAGCTCCACGCCCAAGCTGCCCAGCCGCTGCTCCTTGTGCTCGTAGCTCTGGATGAGCCTGGCGTAGTCCACCGACAGTTTGGAGCCGGCGTCGCCGTCGGCCGACACCTGCGCCTGCAGGTTGAGCAGCTCCTCCTGAAGCTGCGCCGACTCGTGCTGCATGTTCTTGACGGTGGTCATCACCTGCTGCTTCCACTCTTCCATCTTCTTCACCTGCTGCTTGAGCGTGTCGCGTTCCTTCAGCAGCTCCTCGAATTGGTTGCTGCTGACCCCGCCGCCGCCGCCGTCGCCGCCCGCAGATTGCAGCACCGTCACCAGCGTCTGGCACTTCTGCGTCAGCGCGTCGATCTCGATGTCCTTCTCCCTGATGATGCGCGAGAGATTCTGGATGGTCTCCTTAAACATCTCCTGGCTTCCCGACGGGTCGCCCGAGTTGGAGAGACGCTGGTTCTCCTGCTGCAGCTTGAGCAGCGCCGCCTCTTTGCCCGCCATGATGTCCATGAGGCGGTGGTAGTCGGAGCGGAGCTGGCTGTTCTCCCGGGTCTTCTCGTTGAGGACGGCGAGGACCTGCTCCCTCTCCACGGCGTAGGCCTGCAGCTGCTGCTGGAGGAAGAGGACGTCCTGACCGCCGCCCAGAGTGACTCGCGCGTGAAGGGCCTGGATCTCCACATCCTTCTGCAGGATCACCTGAAATTCACAAAAACATTGCACTTATTAAACAAACAACTAAAAAGTCATAAAACATACTACTACCACTATAGACCATTTCGAAAATTCCACATATATAAAAAAAAAAAAGCCTTTGTAGTCATTCTTGCATACTTCCGGATTACTTTTGGCAAACCGATCTGGTATTGGCTGAAAAACTATTCACAGTCCTCGTGTAATTTTGTGCTCTTTCTATAGAGCCCAAAAACGTCACAATATGGCACCAAAGCCAAGCTAAAAAGAAAGTAGTAATTTGTCAAAGAAGAATGCTGAACTGACAAATCAGCTATTTACGATTTATGTGTAGTGAAGGCCAAGCAAGATTGGCGGTTTACTTTTCATTAGAAAAACACTTCATTAAAAAAAGACCAAAAACATTATACTAAAAAAATTACTGTACTGCAAAAACACCAAAACATGAAAAAAAAATTGATCAGAAAAAAACTATTACCTAAAAAAGAAAAGAAAAATACATTTAAATAATTTCATTAATAGTCGCAAAAAAATAAAAAATAAATTGTGTGGATAAAAAAAAAACATTTCCCAACCCGAATGTTGTGGGTTCAATCTTGAGACCCTGTGACATTGCTGAAGTGTCCTTGAGCAAAATACAGAACCGCCAGCTGTTCCGGACACTGAATCAACAGTCGATGAATAAAAAGACATAATTCAAATATTTCTTTGAAGGTGGTTTGATTAACTCTATGATACTAGTTCGGCCATTTTGCCACTTGCTGTCGAGTAAAATGACATCAATGTTGCTCAGGTCTCTGGTAACAACCAATCACAGCTCAGCTTCAGAAAACAGGTGAGCTGTGATTGGTCGTTGCCTGAGCAACATTGACGTCGTCTTCAGCCAACAGCAAATGGCAAAATGGCCGCCCCCTGAGATGGATAAAAACATCTGGATTTTGCTGCATAACTCATATTCTACAAATGTAATATAAATCGGAATGAAATGTTTAGACTAGTGAGGTCACATATAACATTTTTGTCAGGAAATGTTTCAGGTTGACTGAATTTAGGATTAAACACGTCGGGCCTGGATCTCCTTTTTCACAATCACCTGGGAGAGCTTCCCCACTTCGTCACGGGACAGCGCCATCTGGTCCAGCTGCCTGGTGAGAGACAAGTTCTTCTCGTTGAGCTGGCTGATTTCCGTCTCCTTCTCCTTCATGCCCTTCACCAGCCGCTCCAGCTCCACCTTGGAGAGGTCGTGCTTCTCGTTGCCGTTCTCCTGGTTCAGAGACACCGTCTTGTCTTCCTGCAGTATGACGTCGCCGCGCTCCTGCGGGGACTCCGCCGGACCTCGACTCTCCAGCGCGCGCTGCAGTCCGGCCACTTCCTGGTCCCTGGCTTGGAGGAGCCTGTCGAAGTCGAGCGTGGCCCGCTCCAGCTCGCCGCGAGAGCTGACAAGCGACGCCTGCCGCTCCTCTAAACTCTGCCGAAGATCCCGCACCTCCTCCTCCAGGTCGCCTGTGGATGACTTGAGCTGGGTGATCTCGGCCTCCAGCTCGGTGATGATGTCCAGGGTGCGAGGAGGTCTGCTGTGCTGATCCCGCGCGCGGTCCATCTCCTCCTTCAAGTGGCTGTTGTCCTCCTTCATGCCCGCCAGCTGTCTGTCCTTCTCCTCCAGCGCTTGCCTCAGCACATCCGCCTCCTTCCTCGCCGCCGCCACGCTCGTCTCGAGCTCGGCCCTCGCGTCCGCCGCGTTCCCTTTCAGCGTCTCGGCGAAGGCGTCCTTCTCCTGGAGCAAGTCGGTCAGCTGCTTCTGCCCGGCGACGGTGATGGCGAGCATCTCGTTGGTGTCCCGGTGGTCGGCCGCTTGCTGCTCGGCGTCGAGACGCAACTGGGCGATCTCGGTGTCCTTTTCTTGATTGAGCTTGACGGCGCGCTCGTGCTCCTTCTGCAGGGCCGAGGCGTCCATGGAGCGCGCTCGGCTTAGCTCGTCCACGGTGCGCTGGTACTGTTTGGCCCCTTCCGCGAGCGAGCGCTCGGACCGCTGCAGCTCGCGGTCCAGCTGTTCTTTCTCGAGCTTGAGGGCTTCGATGCGCGTGTCCTTCTCCCGCAACGTCCTGCTGGCCGCCGTCTGGTCCTCTTTCAACAAGTCCTCCGTTTTCCTCACATCCTCTTTCAACTTCCTGTTCTCCATCTTCAACTCAAAGTCCTCCGACGTCACTTTCTCCAGCTGTTTTCGAAGGTCCGAAAGTTCCCTCTCCTTCACAACCAGCTCTCCTTCATCCATTTTTGTCCTTTCGGTATGACTGAGCTCTTGTTTTGCTGCCGACAGGCGCTCCTCCTTCTCCTGCATGCTCTTCTTTACTTCTGACGTTTCTCTACGGGCTTCTTTGCTCTGTACCTGAGCTTGTTTCAGTTTGTCTTTCAGATCTCGGACAGCGCCCTCTAGCTGCTGCTTGCTCATGTGCAGGTCATTGAGTGTGAACGCACTCTGGCTGATTTTCTCTTTCTGGGCCTCCAGTTCCAGCTCAAGCGCGCTATTCCGATCTTTGGTGGCGCTATGCTCCGTCTCGGCCTTCTTTAGCTGCTCTTTCACAGAGATCAGATGCTGGGAAAGGAAGGAAGATTGACAAATTAGGACAGGAGAATTGATAAGATGATGAAGTGAAATGTCACTGAAATAGTTAAGATCAGGAATGTAAAATGCAAAAGTTTTCAATCATTTTGTTTTTCACTTGTTCGTTAACTCTTTGACTGCCAAAAATGTTAAATAACGTTTAGTAAAATCCTATGGAGGAGTGCCAAAGACGTTAAAAGACGTTTTTTTTTTCAAAACAGAGGTGAAACTAACCATTTCCTATTGTTGATTACTGAAAAACGGAATAAGGTAGAAACAACCTTTTTTTTTTCTGATGAAAGATGAGAGTCCAATCTTTCATTTGGTAGTATGTGTGTTTCCATAGTCCAAACACATTTTCTGTGGACCTTGAAAGATCAGTCAAAAATGCTTAAATCGGCTGGCACCCACGGCATCCCTTTTCTGAAAACGTCTGGCAGTCAAAGAGTTAAATTATTCGGATCGCCGTGTCATGCCTTCCTGTTTAAAATCTTATAACCAACTTTTTGTCCGACTGGTACGATTTATGTGATTTTCTAATTCAACAAATCTGGCTACAGTTGTGAGATTTTGGGGTTCAAATGTTAACAGTAGGTATTGCAACATTTGCAAAAATGGTAACCTGAATGGAAAGTAAGGCTTGGGTACATTTGTAAAATGCCTCCATTATTTTGGGAATTTTATCATGGAAAATGTGAAATATTGTCAAGAATACTTTCCAATACAAATAAGCTAATAATAATAACATTTTGAAGTGGGAATGGCATGAATAATAAGTCTAATAATAAAAAGTGGAAGTAAATACTGAGTTATTGTATAATGGAAAATGTTTCTATTAACTTCAATTAGGTTTTTGCCATGAAAAATATAAGGAATGTAAAAAAATACATAAATAAAATAAAATGATGTTGGACGTTGGAATAGTTTTGAGAATTTTTTAAAAACAAACAGAGAAACGTGTCATAATAATAATAAAAATATTAACACAATAGCACATATGATAATGGTTCATATTAGTTTGCTAATATTGCTCGGACCTGCGTTGCTTCCTGGTTTTGCCGGTCGAGCTCCTCCAGCTCAGTCAGCAAAGTGTCCCGTTCCTCCTGCGCAGCCTTCAGGGACCTCTCTCGCCTTTCTAGCGCCTCCTTCAGCTCTTCCATCGACTCAGTTTCAGCTGGTCGAGCCGCGCTAGCCAAGGTGACTTTCTCTTCGGCCGCGCTCAGTCTTTGTTGCAGGGTGAGCTTTGACAGGGGAACAAAATATTCATCTAGGATCTGATTTTCACTACGGCGTTAGAAACTTGGATTATCATTATTATTATTATACTGGTTGTGTTTTTATTATGGAAGGAGATGGTAACAGGCCAACTTATTATTATTATTTTTTTAAATACAGTAGCATATCAGTGCTTTTAGTACGCTTTTATTTTGAAGTTGTTTGAGGTTTCACGACCTGGAACCCAATTTAAATATGATCCCACCTTATCTTGTTCCAGAGCCTCCTTCTCTTCCCTTAGTGTGCCGATGATGGTGTTCAATTCTAAGATATCGGCATGCTCGACCTCCTCCTTTGGTTCTGCCTGATTTGGGAGAGCAACGTCAGAAATGTAAAAGTCGTCCGAACCAAGGACTCGCGCTTACCTGAAGCAGACTTTTCATTCTCTCCGTTTCCTTTTGGGCACCCGCGAGGTTGTCCCTCAGCACTTGGATCTCCTGCTCCAACTGGGCTTTCTGTACAGTTTTGCCCTCCTGCTCCCGCACCCGCTCCTGAAGCTCCTCCACGGAGGCCTGCAGCCGGGCGTAGTTCTGCAGCAGGGCCGCGTTCTCCTCCTGGGCGTCGTCCTTCTCTGACTGCAGCGAGGTTCGGACCCTCTCCGCCTCCTCCAGGTTGGCGGACAGCTCGGAGAGACGCGCCTCCCGCTCCTCGGCCGCCTGGCGCAGGGCGGAGGCGGTGGTTTGCGGTTCTAGCTCTGTGGAGGGGTTCGATGGAGAGCTGGGTGGAGAGGTGCCTATAGAAGGAAATTTTTGAGATTAGCTGATGAATGTATATATAAAGTGAAGCTCTGCATATGCGCAATTTGACATCTGATTTCCTTCATGGTATGAATATCTATCTGGGCTCAAATGGAATACACGGATTTGGCGGTAAGGCTCGATCCCAATCCACCGTGAATAGCAGGGGTTCGCTATAACCTCATTAGCAGTGGTGACATACAGAAACATATGCAGACCATTTTGTAGCTGCTCCTCCAGCTCCTCGATCCTCTCCTCGTACTCGGCCAGCTCCTCCCGGTGGCGCCGGCTGAGGTCGGACATCTTCTGACGTTGGACGTCCTGCAGGGCGGCGAGCTCGTGCTGGTGCTCGTCCACCTCGCGGCTCATCTTGTCCCGCAGTTCCTGCAAAAACACAAAAAACAAAGGTCAAGTCTCACAGTGCTGCTAAAAGTGTCGAGCCAGCTTTGCAATTTTTTTTTTTAAAGTGAATTTACCTTAACTGTTCTTTGAAGTTTCAGAATCTCACCCTGGTCAGAGTTACCTGCCCCCACTGCTGTCGATGCCTAAAGGAGAAATTCAAAAACTGTGATTTAATCAGTGGCAAAATATTGAATTTAATGTACGGTATCTACATAAATTGTATTCTCATTCATTAGATTACAATACAATTAATACAATTGTAACTGGATTATTGTATTAAAATGTCATTACATGTTTGAATGAACTACAAAGGATTGAATTTTAAAACCTTAAATCAAATTTGAAATTATGTTTATTATAAGTTAATTTCTAATTTGAACTGTTTTTCATTTTTATCTAATTTAATTTTTGTGCAAATATTTCTTAACATTTAATTGTAATTATCTTGAGAATTAAAATATTTTTTTTATCTATCATTTAACATTAGTCAAATTCAACTGAAATGTAAATTTTGTTTATTTGTTTTTCTTTAACTTTTCTCTAACTGACATTTGACTGTCAATTTAGGTCTATAGTGAATTTTACACAAAATAAAAAGTTTAAAATGTTATAGTGGTTTAACACAAATTTCTTTGGAAATTTCATTTCAAATTGAAGTGTGATTTTACATAGAATTGGAAATGTAATTTTAAGTTGGGAAATGTAATACCAAATCAATTAAGAAATTACATTTAAAATTGGGAAATTATAATACTGTATATAATGACCTTTTTAAACTAATTTGGAAATAAGTCATTTTAAACTGATTGATTTCAAATGTGAGCTTTTCATTTGAAAGTGAATTTGAAATTCCATTCAATTCAAAGCAATTCAATCAGCAAAATGAGATTGTAAATGTAACCAGAGAAGCTCGGGACGCTCGTCTGACTAACTAACAAACCTCCTCACCTGCGACATGCGCCTCCAGTGCGCCACTTCCGCCTCCAGTCGCAGCACTTCGCTTGACAGCCGGTTGATCTCCTGCTGGGACGAGATGACTTCACCGATGTCCATGTCATCGCCATGAAAGCCGTGGTGGTGGGACGCAGACGTCCGGGACAGGAAGGAGGACGCCGTGGTGGCCACGCTGGAAGAGGCCGCGGTGACAGGCAGCAAGGGGCCGGCAGAAGCAGACTGGACCGAGTGTTGAAGCTTCTGGACCTCCTCCTGGAGGCCGCTTTGGCGGGCCTTCAGGTGACCGATCTCCACCTGGATGACACATGGGGACCTCAGTGTATGGACTTTTTTTTTTTTTCTTGCAGTACGTTTTTGCAATTTATTACTGTTATCTCAGATTAGAACTGGCAGCTGTGTCTACCCTTAAATTTAAATTAGCTAACTGCTAATGGAAACGTTATCCGTGCAATGTTTGTTCCATAAGCAAAAGGGAAAATAATTAACTCTTTGACTGCCAAGCGTTTTCAGAAAAGGGATGCCGTGGGTGCCAGCCGATTTAAGCATTTTGACTGATCTTTCAAGGTCCACAGAAAATTATGTGTTTGGACTATGGAAACACACATACTACCAAATGAAAGATTGGACTCTCATCTTTCATCAGAAAGAAAAAGTTTGTTTCTACCTTCTTCCGTTTTTCAGTAATCAACAATAGAAAATGGTTAGTTTCACCTCTGTTTTGAAGAAAAAAAACGTATTTTAACGTCTTTGGCACTCCTCCATAGGATTTTACTAAACGTTATTTAACGTTTTTGGCAGTCAAAGAGTTAATATTGGACATTGGATTTTGCGGGTAAAACCCCCAAACATTATACAAGGCAATATCAGCCCTTGGAAAAGCTAAATATAGTACTGAAGTTCTCATACGTCTTTCTGCTGCAGAAGTGTCCTGTACTTGGCTGACTGCTGCTTGATTTGGATCTCCGAGGCTTCCAGCTTCTCCTCCAGCTCAGCGCGGAACTTTTTCGACCTTTCGCACTGGAAAAAAAAAAGAAGAAAAAAGGACACAGTTGCTTATAAATAGGTTTCCATTTCCACAGCATTAAACCACAAAAAAATGTCAACAGACGTTTTTGTCAGTTGCCCGCGGCCAAATGACAAGAAAGCAAGCAAACGATATGCTAAACATTCCTACCGTGTCAACAGCTTGATGATAATCTTATCGCTAACACAGTACACTACAACCTGCACCGTGTTGCCAAACCGTACCTCATGTAGCAACGTTACATTACAAATAGGTGACTAAAATGACTTTACACCAAAAAGACTGACAGTCATCACATGTCACAATGGCAGAGCAAAGGGTGGCTTATGTCAACAATATTGTTTATGGCGCAGTTCAAAGAAGATGCTTAACATTTGAAAGCCTGAATAACAAATATAGAAAGGAAGTTTTTAGTACTGTAATTGTATTATTATATTTATGCATGGTAATAAATGTGCGCCATCCAACAAAAAGCTTATGCATCCATATTTTGCTAGTTAGTCTGAATAAATCTTATAAATAAATACATTAATATTTGTCTTTTTTTTAATAAAAAAAATAAATTACTAAATTTGTTATGATAAATTTATATTGAAATTATCTAGTTGTTTCTTATGTAGAAATATTTTTATTAGTTTGGGAAATGAATGAATGGATGAATGAATGAAAACAGAAATATATTGTCGACGTCAAGCGGAATCCTTGCATTTCCAAAACATTTATTTTTCAGGCAATTAAAAACATGCCATTTTGTTTAAGTCATTCAATATTGTATCGCTGAAGAGAGTAAGCTATTTTCAGCCATTTAATTTGTTTAATGATTTATGAAAAAATAAGGGAGACACATGGGGGCTGACCAATAGTATTGAGGTGACAAATATAAACTTGACCAAATTTGTATTAGAATGTAAAAACATAAAGTATTCTTTTTGTTGTTTTACTGGTTAAAAAAAAACAAATACAGGTGAGAATACTGTCTTTGTATGCCACCTTTTATCTCTCTAGACGGAATCTAAATTTGACGGGCATATCTATTTGCAAGCAAAAGTAAAATGTTATCAAGAAGGTGGTATACAAATAAAATAATAATAATCCAACCTCAAATTTCTGAGAGGACAAGGCAGCCTCCACGTCAGCCAGCTTGGAACTGGACAACTGCAACTCTGTGGCGGCGTCTGCGTTTACATGGGAACAAGAGAAACAGTCACTTATCTTTTTTTTCCCCCCCTTTCCACTCTGAAATAAACACATCAACATATGTCATGCATTTCCAGAATGGAAACAAACATGGAGCGTGTCTTTCACAGCACATGAGATCTGCTTTAACATCCTCACGTGACACACAAGCAAACAACACACAAAATCACCCAAATAAAAAAGTAATATAAAAACATAAAATAAAAATAAAGGCATCAAAGGATTTTTTGCACACTTAAAAAAATATTTCTAGATTTGCATTGGCTCACTTTAACTTTCCGTGTATGTACTGTACTTAAATCATCAGTCCCCATGAAATAAATGGAAATGCCTTGAATACATTCCGGTTTCCCAAAAACAAACACCAACAAAAACTTCTCTAATCTGTTGTTATGTAAGAAAAATAGCACTTTTTTATCACTGCACTTCACAAAATACATGCATTCCATCCTCTGCATTGCTTTGGGAAACAATTGACACTCATTAGATTTCACATCCTAAATATTTTGGAGAAATTAGTGCGTTATAGACTCATTAGGTAGCCATGTGACGTACAGGGTGGCTACATTGTTTAGGGACGTGACCAATCATTAGGTAGCCACGTGATCCTATCCTTCATATTGTTTTGGGAAACAATTACAGTCATTGAAATTGACAAACACATTTAAGTAGTCATGTGGTTCCATTTTGTGCATCAATTTAGGAGACTAGAAATCAATAGGCAGCCATGTGATTCCAGCAGCTATAGGTTTAGGAAAATAAAATAAAGCGAGAAAAAGTTACAAACTAATTGCGTAACCATGTGATTCCATCCTCGACATCACCCATTCATTAAAGAATATTAAAAAAAAAAAAATAGTAATATATAATAACTAATTAGTTGGCTAACTAGAGTGTACAGTAAAGTGATCTGCTAATGATGATGATGTGGCGACTTACCTCCGACTTCTTCCACTCCCTCCAGCAACATATCTTTGGTAAAGTTGGAGATCTGCCCGGTGAAGGACGACAGGCTCCCGCCGACCTGGCCCAGCGACTGGCCGAGGCCGGAGCCGATCCCGCCGAGCCACGATGACATATTTGGGGTGGCTCAACAACAACACCGCCGCCGGACCAAAACAGAAGAGGGGGTCGGTAAGGGCGACCGGGGAGGCGGCGGCTAGCTTAGCCTAGCTTCGGTTAGCCAGCGACCTAGGACATAAAGCTTAACTGTCAATACAAAAATATGGGATAATTTATTTCCTCGGTAGTTTAGCTTGACAATAACAGAAAACAGGTTTCACTCGTTCGATTCATGAGACTGCCAACTCGGCTGCGGCAGCCATTAAGGGGCCGGCTGGCTGTCACCAGTGACGTGGACACAACCGCCGCGGTGCATTGTGGGATTCATGAAGGACCAACCATTTTTAAAGGACCAGTGAGCACACGTCAAAGAGAGCGTTGCTAATTTTATGAAATAAATATTTTAGCCCCCTCCCCACCTTTTTTTTTTGCAAATATTATTCGCCGTTCTTAAAAAAAAATAAAAAATACACCCACAAAGTCTTCCATTTTCCCCACAATTTTTAGGGGAAGCGTTTAAAGAAGCAATTTACGGGTCACATTGATCTGCTAACATTTTCAAACCAAATAGACAAGTTTTAAAAAAAGATGTTTATTTCCACAAACGCAAAACCCATTAAAATCCACACCTAGACCACTAAATGAACACAAGCTGACACTGTAATGTTTCGGTCATTTATTAAAATAATCTTTTTACATTGTTAAATACAATCTTTCAAAAGTCTGACAGCAGGGGAAGAACAGTAACACAGGGCAGTAGCGTGCGAAACACAAATGTCCAGGATGAATAGCTGCTTTCGAAGCCCCCCGGAGCATCTTTGTACGATTATGCCCCTTTGAACACGAACAGATACTCCTTCAACACGTGCGTTGCTATCGGCACGCTGCTGATCTAGGGCAGCTTTGATCCCAATTACTATTCGTGAGACTGCGGAAGTGGAATACCTCTCGGTAATGTTGTTGCAACGAAATGCTGTTGTCAGTTGGGAAATGGGAGAATAAAACTCAAAGTGTCTATATGTGCAACAAGCCAAAACAAACAAAAAAGTCTGATCCCGGAGCCCCACACGGTAAAGCTGCCGGTGACATTTTCACCTAGCTTCCGTCTGGATGGCTGTGGTGCATTTCCGGAGAATAGGTCAAGAGTACAATCATCACCCATAGGTGCAGCACCGCCTGCAAAAGCAGTCAATAGGTTAGCGGGTGCAAACTACGCCTTTCATCCAAGCTTCCAAATCTTTGTTTACATTGCTACACAAATAATGCTCACGGGTCAATGTGACCCACTGCAGAGAGGAAGTAGAACATGGACAGGCCTTTTTGTGGTCAATTACTGAAAAAAAAATACAGAAATTACTTAATACAATAAAATAAAATCTAAATTTGATAATAAATACAAATAGTGATAGAATAAAAATATAAACAATTAAAATGAATAATTAATTGAACAATTTAACTGCTGTAAAAAAAATGAAGAAATAAAACAATTTTGAGATGAATAAAAACAATACAACAGTAATGTAGTGAAATAAATATAAATAATAAATTGAAAATTTACATTTTAGCTTCTAACACATTTTTGTGGTTGATTTTTTAAAAACCTAAATAAACCTAGCAAATGGGAAATTTAAAAAATCTAACTAAAACCAAATCTCTTAACTTTTTATATTTTTTTTAATAAAGAAAATAGTTATCTGAATTTAAATAATTTATAATAAAATACCTTCACTCAAAAAGTTTGCGTTTGTCCCCCATCAGAAATATATATAAATATATTTCCAACCTAACAAAATGGTTTCAAACAAATACTCGCCATGTACAAGATGACAAAAACCCTGGCCATGGGGTAGCGCCTCAAGAAGATCCCCAATCTGATGCTGCAATGAGAGAAAGAGAAACTATACCCAAGTGGATTGTGGGTAATGCAGTCCCATGTTCAAGACTCACGCTTTTACCTGAAGCGGTCAATGGTGCTGGCCGCTTTTTGCACTCTCCCATAAACACCAGGATTCTCTTCATTGCTGAAAAGCACCGGAATGTTCCTTTGTCTGGCCCCTAAATGTAAAAAAAAATTTTTTGGGGGGGGATACAACAACTTTATTGGTCGTCAAAAGCGGCGAGCACGACAGTAGGTTACCTGGCCCCTCGACGCCGCTCATGTTGATGGCGGGTCCTCCGGCGCCCGCCCCCCCCTGGGTGTTCTTGAGCTGCTCTTCCAGGCGCTCCAGCTGGAAGACAAGCGAGCTTTTCTCTGTGCCCAGAGCCTCCAGCATGGTCTGCTTCTGGATCAACGTTTCGGTCAGTTGGTGCAGGCGGTTCTCCAGCTCCGTTTGGCTGCTGCTGCTCAGCGTCTTGTTGGTCAACTGGAAGGAAAAAATAAAAAATAAGCATCGACATGAACAAGTATGTGAAATTGAAGTCGGGTGCAACTAATATATTGCAATTTTTTTTTTTTTAACCTTATGACTTGCAGTTGACTTCTCAAAAATAAGTAAACAAAAGTTCACAACAACGAAAAGTAAAAAAAAAAAAAAAAAGATTGAAACCTAAAAATAAAAAAAAATCCAACAAAATTATTGCAATGATTTATAAAATCAATCATCAAATAAACTTGGATACATTTTAGAGGTTAACTAGTGCAATACTACACATAAATTCCAAATATATTTTGAAATCAGTGAAAAATAATCAGATAAAAACAGAAAACAATAAATAAAATAAAATTTAAAAAAAAATGGAACATGTAGTCCTATTTTGTGGTTGACTTCTGGATAAATAACATTAACAAAAAAATCAAATATAAACAAATGAATTTAAAATAATTAATAAAGTAAACAGATCTTTTTGAAATCCTATATAAATAAAACGCAATGAAATTTTAAATAAATACATACTTACAATAATAGCATATAAATAAAATGAATCTTGAAAAAGTATACAGGAGACCTTATAAGCCAATTTAGAGTGAGAGACTGAGATATGTTATGGGTAACAAAAAGGAAAAAAAATGACAAAGGTTTACATTAGCAAAAATTAAAGATGAATAAGCTAAAAAAAAAAAAAAAGTTAAAAAACAACAACTCTGCCAATCTGAATTGCCCGCTGACGTGTGGCCAGACCGACCTGATTCCTGAGTTTCTGAATCTCATCTTCTCTGTCTTTGACTTGACTCTGCAGGGTGCTTTTAGCACGTTTCTGCTCTTCTTCCACATATCGCAGCTCCTGAGAACAACCATCAAGAGTTCGACCAAAACATCAAATTCGCCATTTGAGATGCTATGACGTCATCAAGCCCTTTTTCACCTGCTTCTGCCTTTCCGCCTCGGCTTCCAGCTCCTGTTTGACGCGGTTCAGCGCCGCCTGCTCTTCCTCAAACTGCGCCGTCTGCTGCCGCCACGTTTCCGCCTCGGCCAAGGACTGGCTCTCCAAATCCTGCAGGTCGAATCCATACATGGGGATCCCCGTACGTCCAGTTAATCATATCAGACTAAATCTGGGTGATGAGACTTTTCTACTCGTTTTCCTTGCCATTTCTCTTACCTGTAATTCAGTCCGGAGCGAGTGCATTTGGCCTTGCAGCTTCTGGATCTCCTCCAACTGTAGTTCCTTCTCGTGGCGTAGCTCTTCCATTTCCAGTATGGACGCGCTGCTGCCATCCAGGGAGTCTAAACCGGAGCCCTCCTTCAGGCTGCTGATCAGCTTCTCTTTGGACTTAAAGAGGAAGTCAAGCGTAAACATTTCGTGACAATAATATGTTATATGTGACCTCATTAGTCTAAACATGACATTCTAATTAATATTACATTTGAGGAATATGAGTTATGCAGCAAAATCCAGCCGTTTTTTATCCATCTCAGGGGGCGGCCATTTTGCAACATGCTGAAGATGATGACATCACAGTTACTCAGGGCTCAGGCAACGACCAATAACAGCTCACCTGTTTTCTGAAGCTGAGCTGTGATTGGTTGTTACCTGAGCAACTGTGATGTCATTTTCACTCGATATTGATAAAAACTGCTAAATGTTTCCGCTGAACTCATATTCTACCAACGCAATATTAAACAAAACACCATATTTAGACTAGTGGGGCTGCATAGAACATGTTATTGTCAAGAATTTTGGCGGGGGTTGACTTCCCCTTTAACGTTGATTGATATTAGACACACGTCCAGTGAATTAGTGGTTCTTAACTCTTTGACTGCCAGACGTTTTCAGAAAAGGGATGCCGTGGGTGCCAGCCGATTTAAGCATTTTTGACTGGTCTTTCAAGGTCCACAGAAAATGTTGTGTTTGGACTATGGAAACACACATACTACCAAATGAAAGATTGGACTCTCATCTTTCGTCAGAAAAAAAAAGTTTGTTTCTACCTTATTCCGTTTTTCAGTAATCAACAATAGAAAATGGTTAGTTTCACCTCTGTTTTGAAACAAACGTCTTTTAACGTCTTTGGCACTCCTCCCTCGGATTTTACTAAACGTTGTTTAACGTTTTTGGCAGTCAAAGAGTTAACAATTTTATTTTATTTATCAAACTATAAGTAGATATAGTAATTAGGGGTGTGCCCCCCCCCCCCCCCCAAAAAAAAAAAATCGATTCTCATAAGAATCACAATTCTTATTTAGTACAATTTAGAATCGATTTTAAATGTCCCAAAATCAAGTTTATTTACATTATTTTATACGGTCTTGCCTTTATCTGTGTGTGCCTTTATTTGGAGCACTGTTCATGTTTGGCCACTGAGGGGCAGTGTGGTTCCACGCGGTCTAATACAAGTTGTAGCCACATTAGAGAGTAGAAGGAAAAAGTCACCACCAAGTTATTCCAACAAAAGTTGGGTTTTTTTTCAGCGTGGAGCCGTTCTTTTGAGTGATAAAAGTGCCGCGAGTAGCGCGCTAATTAGCATTAGCGAGTCAGACTGGAGTAGATCTTTGCAATTCCTTGGACGTCTATAGATTGAAGCAAAAAATCATTTTGAATCAAAAATCGTTCGTAATCGAAAATCGATTCTGAATCGAATCGCAGGCCCAAAAATCGGAATCGGATCGTGAGACATTCAAAAATTCCCACCCCTAATAGTAATTATGTGACAGGCCTAGTAGTGAAGTCATAATTACTATAAAAATAAAATAAAAAAAAAACACTTCTAGGCAACAAAACATAACCTCAAATTATTATTTTTTTTTACTTCCTGTCCATGACTCTTTTGGCTCCCAACGGACCAGTTGAGAACCACAGTTAAGTGGTGCCGCTGAAGGGCAGGCTTACTTGTAGGATGCGCGAGGCCTTGTGCTTGTAGTCTTGTAGCTCGTGCTTGGCAGCCTCAGCGGCACTTTTGGCGCTCCTCAGCTGCTGCTCCAAGCCGTCCACACGGAGCTTCTCCATGGTGGCGCGCTTCTCCGCCGCCGTCAACGCTTCGGCAAGGCTCTCCCGCTCGCACTCCAAACGTGACTGCCGGCCGGCGTATTCGCTCTAAACAAATAGGGGTGTGCCCAAAAAAAAAAAAGGAAGAAAAGATTCTCATAAGATTACTAAGGTTCAGAATCGATATAAAATGTCCCCAAATCGATTTTATTTAAATCATTTTATATTGTATTGCCCTTGTTTATGTGTGCCTTTATTGGGAGCGTTGTTTATGTTGTACATGATTTGGCCACTTAGGGGCAGTGTGGTTCCACGCGTTTGGATACATGTAGACAAAGCCACATTAAAAAGTAGAAAAAAATGCCAGTACAAGTTGTTTTTTTTTTGTTTGTTTTTACATATGACTGAAAAATTTTAAGATCCTTCTCTGTATACATTCCTGCAGCGATTTGTATGAATACTATAGCCCCTCTTTTGAGTGATAAAAGTACCGCGAGTAGCATGCTAATTAGCGTTAGCGAGTCATTGGCACTTTCCATTGCGCATTAGCCTTGAGCCGGCTATATTCGGGAAACAAACTAAACAAAGTGCATTTGCCCTCATGTGTGCACGGTGTGTAATTCTCTTCGTTTTGTGCGTTTAGTTTCCCAGTTAACCTCAACTGGAGTGTAATAAACGGCTCGAAACTAGCCACGTTGGACTATCTGCCAAATTCAGTCTGCTCTGGGGTGGACATAACTATAAAAGCTGTAAAAATGTATAGTTAGCTACATAGAGTAGCAGTTGTGGTCCACAAGCTGTTTTTGTGGGAAAAAAAGGCACTTACTTTCCTTAAAAATGTAACAAATGAGTAAAAAAAATATATATATATTTTTTTTTAAATGTCTCCATTTGTCATTCTGTCTTGCAAAGCAGACTGGAGTAGAGCATGACGAATCATTGCGTATCTATAGATTCAAGCAGAAATCATTTTGAATTGGAAATCACAGGGATGTGATTTGACCAAAGTGAAATTATCTGAAAATTTAGCCGGGGGTCTGGGGGCCGCTGGCACCCAGCTAGGTCCAGGGCAGTGCCCAGTGGGGGGGGGTGGGGGTGGGGGAAGCATGAAGAAATAATTGTATCATGACCAAATGAAAAGTAACTCATATTAGAGCATACCACAAATGTCTTTGTTATAGCAGAAGATGTTATCTGTCGGAGTCATGTGCATACACAATGAACTACTACTAAAAAAACTTTTTTTTTTAAAAATCGATTTTTTTTGGGGGGGGGGGGGGATAAAAAAAGCGGAATTCCGCGAATTAGCGGAAAAATCACATCCCTGAAATCAGAATTGAGTCATGAAACAGTCAAAGATTTCCACAGAATCCTTCTTTGGCCCCCAAATCTGAGGATTTCAAAAGGATTAAAAAAAAAAAAAACCTCACCTGCATTTGTCGAAAGTTGTCCTCTTCCCTCTTGACGGTGTGCTCGGCCTCCCGCAACCTGTCGTGCACGCTCTCCAGAGCCTGCGAGTGCATGCTGCTTCCTTCCGTGTGGTTCTCCAACATCCTTAAAACGGCACAGCAGTGTCCTCCACACTTCTTTCGTAAAAATGCACCTGACCTAAAAACAAGAGCTCGCACCTGGACGTTTCCTTCTGCGCCTCCTCCAGCGCCACGCTGCGACTCCTCAGCAGCTGGTCGGCCTCATCCAGTCGGACTTTGAGCACGGCGAGCTGTCCGTCTTTGGCGGCGAGCGCCTCGGTGAGGTCGTCCACCTGCGAGCGCAGGCCCCGCAGCGCGCGGTCGCTCTGGGACTGTTCGGCGTTACGTTTGTCGGCGCGCAGCCGGGTGTTGCTCAGTTCTGCGTGCGGGACGCAACAGGGATCGGATATCAGCCCGGGAAACTTGCATGGGTCGATAAAATCCGCCCTACCTTCTTGCATGTCTTTTGATCGCTGGATGACGGAGGCCATCTCCTGGTTGAGTGAGGCCACCTCACTACGCAGGAGTTGGTTCTCCAGACGCAGGCTGGACAGAACCTGGCCCTGCGGCTCCTCTGGTGGACCGCATGACTGATGTTGGCCGGACTCCTGAGAGGTGGCCAAGCCCGACGAGTCCCAAGTCTCAGCTGAGTCTGGCCTAGCTGAGATGGCAGACAAATGATCTTAACATATTTTCGTTGGACAGCGACGATTTTTATTTATTGAATTTTACTTTAATATATGTTAAATGTAATTGTTTTTGCAGATTTATAATTTAAAACATAATAAAAATTGGCTTTATTAAAAAAAAAATATTGGATGCAAATTTAAAAACAGATCTAATTTAGAGCATTTCTCTAACTTTTCTGTTGGACAGTGACTATACTTTTAATTAATACCTCACTATTTAAAGTTTCATTACTTCATCATATTAACTCTTTGACTGCCAAAAACGTTAAATAACGTTTAGTAAAATCCTACGGAGGAGTGCCAAAGACGTTAAGACGTTTGTTTCAAAACAGAGGTGAAACTAACCATTTTCTATTGTTGATTACTCAAAAACGGAATAAGGTAGAAACAAACTTTTTTTTCTGATGAAAGATGAGAGTCCAATCTTTCATTTGGTAGTATGTGTGTTTCCATAGTCCAAACACATAATTTTCTATGGACCTTGAAAGATCAGTCAAAATGCTTAAAAATCGGCTGGCACTGGGGACAACCCGTTTCTGAAAACGTCTGGCAGTCAAAGAGTTAAATTTCAAAATATATATTTTTTAAATATGCTTTTTTTTTTAACCCTAGTTGTTTAAATTATTGTGAAAGTACATATTTTCTATTTTAATAACACTCCAAAATTTAGCATTCGCATTTGCTATAAAAAACTGCAGTTTACTCTTTATTTAAAACGTATATCCAGAGGTGCACAGATTCATCGCCAAGTAATTGATTATCAAATGAATCTATAGTTTGCTAATCAAATCGACCTTATTGAATTTAAAATCGTCCAAATCCTGGGAATCTCAGCCTCAGAGCAGTAAATATTCTCACATTTCTGTGCTCTTGCAGATCAGAAAAAAAATCAAATGTATGCTATACATGCAACATGCATCATTTTCATATTTTAAATAACAAAATAACATTTTCTATTCTAACAAATATGCATTCAGAATTTTTCAATTGGGTGGGTGTAAGTCCATGTATATGGCTGACGGAGGAGGCGGCATATAGAATCTCATTTGACCAAAAAGGCAATCCACGTCCTATTCAATTCTTTCAAAATGTGCGCCATACCTTGGCTTTGCTTTTTCTCCGGCGTCTCCTCTGACGCTTTCACGCTGTGAACGGACAGAGAACCAAGGCTGGACGCCCGGGACATGCTATGTGTCGATGGTGGTGAGGATGGGAACAACAGGTCGGCAGACGGAGGAGTCGGAGTCTGGCTTTTGGCCTCTTCGACCGCCACTTTAACATTAGAATCCCTCCTGGGTTCGCGACGGGTACTGACTGGCGGCTCCGAGCTGTTCAAAAAGTCAAACAGCATGTCGTCGTCCACATCAAGCGCACTCTTTTTGCGCTTCGCAAAGCCAGAGGAAGAGGAAGAGGAGGCAGAGATGAAGGCCTTGGAAGTTTTCCCCGAAGCTTGCTTGTGAGCCGAAGCGTTCACGGGAGCAGGCGCAGCCTTCTTGATGTTGCCCGCCGCTGAAGAGATGAAGCTTGACGCGTAGGTAGGAACGTCGCCGGTCTCCACTTTGTATTCAGGATCGACCGCTGCGTCATCTCCATCATAGTATGACGTAATGGAGGATGTTTTTGTCTGAGTTGTGCTCAAAGCGGTGGCAGCCCCCTGGTCGACTTGATTCAGGAAATGTTCGGCTTTGCCGGCAAACTCGACAAACCAGGACATTTTTACGTGCTGGTGGAAAACAAAGAAGATTAACTCACTTTGAATGCAATTGGATTGGTCTGGTTGCCTTACAAGACAATCAGGCTTCATCAATTCATGCAAAGGCTAGGTATGACTATCCTATTTTTTTTTGGGGGGGGGGGGGGGCTGAAGTATTTATTCTTAAGAGTTAAAGGCACACCCCAAACCACATATGGTATCATTATTTTTGGAATGCAAACCGACAGTTGTTAAGATTCCTTAAAGGAGGCCACTGTCTTGTCAATAAGAGTCATTAGGGTGAAAACTACTCTGCTGACATTCCATGCAGTTATAAAAAGGTGATGGAGCTGCCTAAAAGCCAACAGGCAGTTTTTATTATTTCTATCCAAAACACCATTTCAAACTCATCTTGCAACAAAGCCTGGTAAAATAAATGGATAAGATTATTTGATTTCGAAAAACATGCGCCCCAAGTGTAACACGAGGCTCTCTGTAACAAGTTATCTTAACGCGTTGCAAAAAAAACCCAAAATCCACTACCAGCAGGTGATGACCGTCACCGTAGCGCCTTTTCAAGGAACCCAAGAAGTTCTCACGGGTTGATTGTCACACGGACAAATACCGTGGACTAAATCCATTTATGTAAATGTTTTTTTCCTTACAATGATCGGAACAGTTAATAGGGCGCTTGAATGTAATATTGTATTGTGGTAATGCTAAGAGATTTAGCAGCCCAGCTCAAGCTACGTTACGCTACCTCCATCTTACCGTTTTAAACGTCGTCCAAATGTCCAAAATTGTCTCCTCCCACCGTGCTATCTCCGAGGCTGAACTGGTGAGCAACTGACCGTAATGTCGTTTGGGTACAAACAAGCAAATGTCATTGTATGATAGCTACAAAAAAAATAACAAATTACTTCTACGTGGACCAGGAAGTAAACTTCAAGGACCCCTCAACACGGGTGGCGACAAAATAGCCTTATCAAAAAAACAAAACTACCTTTAAAAGCCTTGCAAGGTTAAGAATGGAATTTAACTTGGAGAAAAACTGAAGTATGTCATTGTATTTACAAATAAAATGACGTAATATTTGATTTCGATGTAGAACTGGACGCTATTGACAGTGTGGCTATAATAGTGCCTGATCAGAAAAAAAGACGCATATTTAACAAGGTTTACGTAATATCCTTTGCGGAAAATAAAAAACATAAAAAATAAAAAACTGCAAAGCTCTTCTCCTCTCATTTAGTATGGATATGGATCTATCGTATCAATGGGGATTGAGAAAATATATGAAACAGTGCCTTTTTTATTTTTTTCCTCCTGAACTCACTCCAAAATGCATATTTACATGGCATGCCACATCAATACAGGAACCGACTATTGACAATTAACAAATAGAATCTGCTCTGGGAGTTAAGGACAAGGGTGTTTTTGTTGTCGTCTTTTTTTAAAAACCATGTTAAGCAACCTAACAAGATATACAAGAGGAATGAAGCAACATCAATTAAAAAAAAAACAACTAAACAAAAACACATTTACTTTTCAACCTCAGGCCAACTTCAAAGCATTTACAAAGTGACAGATGTCATAATGTACCAAACAGTACCCCCGCTCCATTTACATTTTGGGAGATATTTGAAAAACATGGAGGACTGGCATTGTGAACAGGGTGTATAGAAAGTGTATTTTAGCTGCTGGTCAAAACTTATTAAGTGTCCAGTAACTTTAAACAACAATGTAGTATAGTGTTGTCCAGCGCCAGTGACTTCTCTCTCTCTTGGGAAGGGGCGCCAGGGGGGGGGGATCTCAGAAAACACTTAAAATAAACAATGCAGGAAAAAAAAAAGAAATATTGACAAAACCGTGTCTGGATCAGTATGTCCTCTGATAAAAAGTCTGTTGTCGCACACTCACACCTCCGATGAACTCTCACACACACACACACACAAACGCTCTTTCACAGCCTGTTCCTCATGCAGTGTGGTGGTCTTCAGATGAGCCCCCTCCTCTTTTTGTAGTCCTCCAGGTTGAGCGATCGGCGGGGGGCGCCGTCTTTCACCGGGAGCGAATTGGAGCTTACCGACAGAGAATTTGCTTCTGCATGAGGGGAGACGGTGCACACGTTAGCATTGTTCTTTAGCATAGCATCCATTGTAGGAGTGTGGGTGGGGGTGGGTGGTCTTCCACTTACCTGCGTTAGGAACTTGAAGGTCAATCTTCACGTCAAAATCATGAACTTTGAATAAGTCTTCGGAGAGGTCAGTGGTTGGCTTGGTTACGTCTTTGTCCTTTGGGTCCGTGGGACCCTATAGTAAATGTAAATAAAATATTTTCCCATTCCTTTTTAAGCTTTCAAGTAACACATTGACTTCAGGTTTTTTTTCATTTTCAGCGCGTTGCTGTCGCAATGTCCGTCTATGCTCCTTTTTCAGGATTTTTATGTAGCGCATTATCACTCTTAACTCATTCACTGCCATAAATTAATAATAATAAAAAAAGATCATTAAAAAATTAGGAGCAAGATGCGATTACATTTTTTAATTGTAATTAATCGCATGACTTCACAAGTTAACTCATGATTAATCACAAATTTTATATCGGTTCTAAGTGTACGATAATAAAATTCTAGGTTTTTATACTCTTGTTAACAAAAGTGGGGGGGGAAATGTTAAGAAGAAATAGTTCAAATGAAATTTTGACGTTTATAGCCGTCAATGGCAGTGAATGAAAAAAAAAGAAAAAAAGAAAAGATAAATAATTCAGGGTGTCAGGCGATTAAAGTTTTTAATCGTAATTAATAGCATGACTTAACTAGTTAACTCACGATTAATCACAAATTTCATATCTGTTCTAAATGTACAAAAAATTTTTAGGTTTTCATACTCTTGATAACAAAAGTGGAAAAAGTGTTAAACTAATAGAAATAGTTAAAATTATATATTTTTTTACATTTATAGCCGTCAATGGCAGTGAATGAGTTAACTCTGCGCCTTTTTTCAAACTTGTGAGGTATTTGTCATTTTTAACCAAACTGATACTTCAAATTCAAAGACATGATTTTTTTTTTTGGGGGGGGGGGGGGGAGTGTCTGACCTGTTTGTTCTTCTCAAGAGGAGAAGGGTCCGGCGTGGATCCAGAGCCGTATTTCTGGTTCAGGTGAGCAAGAATGGCGGCGTGTACTGACGGGTCTCTGGCCTTTGGGATCCACATAAGCACAAGTATGAGGAGTCCACACAAATATAAATATATGTCATGTGGCATATGCATAGAAGCCTTACGTTTGACACCATGGTGGGTTTGCATTGTCTCCGAGTGAACGGGTCCATTTGTTGATTTTTGGCATTTTGTCCCTCGGCCTATCAGAACAAACAATTTAAAACCTTTCTGCACTGTTATTGGATTGCATTTTCGCATACACGACGAGGTCACCTACCACCAAAGCTTTTTCTGATTCGACAATGTTCCAGCTTCTGTTCCTCTGATTGATGTAGCTGCACACAAAAATATGCACAACTGTGTCAAATTTTGCAGAAAACCCAGCAACACAAATTAATATGTAAAAGCCTTCAAACCTGATGGCGGAGATGTTTTTGGTTCTCTGCCTGTCCAGCGCCTCCGCTCGCTCCTCCAACTCATTCAACTCGTCCTGGATGACCTTCACTTTGTCGCCATCACCGCTCTCCTCCGCCATGGCCTTCGAGAAAAAAAAAAAAAAAAAAAAACATCCTCTAGTGATTAACTCTATACCATCCATAAATATTCTCAACCGCTTATTCCTCAGTGATTCCCAAATTGGGATAAAATGGCTCCCTCTAGTGGTAAGCGAATGAAGTATTTAATGTTTATACACCTTGAACGTACTACATTGAGCCCCTTACAGCATGTAAAGTGACTCCTACCTTATCTTTAAGTAACTGAGTTTTCTTCATGGCATAGTTTGGTGGTGCTTTTCGGAATCTGTCCTTCTCTTTGACGATCTGCAACAAAAGAGGGCAAAAGCCAGAGAGACAGTGATGACGGTTTTAGTCCTAAGAGGCTCGAAAATGATCGAGAGTACAGAAAAGAAAAAAAAAAGGACTGACATCCTCTATGTCTTTGTCATTGAATTTGTAGTTCATGGCTTCTTTGATGGACTGCTCCTTTTTGGTGATCTCGTCCAGCGTCGGCACTTGCATGCCGGCAATAATCATCTGGCGACAAGGCGGACAGAGCGAGAATGAAGACGCCATCTTGGGTGGCGGTGGTTTTGTCGTTCACATCCCAACTCACCGCCTCTTTCCACTTCATGAATTCGTTCTCCGTGAACTCCTGGTTGGACACAAACTCCAGTCGGAAGACGCGCATGTCGCCGCCGTGCCTGACGAATACGATGACAGGATAACAAAATAATAAACTTTTACGCGGGTGCTTTCACTTAAGTGTTTCATTTGTACGGTGACCGAGTTTGTAACTCAAATCATCTTTCTCAACTGAAAGGAATTGATATAGCATTAATCTGTTCCTACATATGAATTAGAAAAATAATTGTAATAAACTTTTACGCGGGTGCTTTGACTTGAGTGTTTAATTTGTACGGTGACAGAGTTTGTAACTCAAATCATCTTTCTCAACTGAAAGGAATTGATATAGCATTAATCTGTTCCTACATATTAATTAGAAAAATAATTGTATACAGTATTGTACTTTAAAAAAAAAAACATGCAGCATGCCGTGACTCGTTTACTTACCGTAATTGTAAGCCTTTATTTGTCCGCGTCGTGCCCAGTTGGTAAACTTTCGCCGTCTCCACCACATCCATAATTTCAGCGACCTTCGCACACAGTAGTGGAAGTACATTAGAATTCTGCCATAATAGCATATGTGCAGGTTTAAGGTTTAAGGTCTAAGGCCCGGCGCTCGCCAAGCAACACTGATGAGATGAATTCAGTTAAATTCAATTTCAATGTCAATACATACATAATATTTACATCAAATTGTTCATTTTGGCTCTATCGCGGAGACTACAGGTCAACTGAAACAGGCATTTTTTTTTCTTAATTCTTATTTGCGTTTTTTTTTTTTTTTTAAATATACAGTCAACAAATTAAATTGTCTTAATGTTTTCCACATTATTTTTTTATTGATCTATTATTATACAGGGATGTGATTTGACCAAAGTGAAATTATCTGAAAATTTAGCCGGGGGTCTGGGGGCCACTGGCACCCAGCTAGGTCCAGGGCAGTGCCCAGTGGGGGGGGGGGGGGGGGGGGGGAGAGCATGAACAAATAATTATATCATGACCAAATGAAAAGTAACTCATATTAGAGCATACCACAAATGTCTTTGTTATAGCAGAAGATGTTATCTGTCGGAGTCATGTGCATACACAATGAACTACTAAAAAAAAAAAAAAAACAAATTAGATTTTTTTTGGGGGGGGGGGGGTAAAAAAAGCGGAATTCCGCGAATTAGCGGAAAAATCACATCCCTGATTATACATATTTATTTATTTGTTATTTATTTATCACCATTCTTCATCTATCATTCTTTTGGAGAAGGGGACAATTTCATGTAATATTTGTAGTTTAATGGCTGACTACACTCCAATGAAGAAAATAAATGAATTTTTAAAATTTTAAAATTAAGAGACTCTCTGGTGACCACAGAGAAGAACTACATTTATGTTTACATTTTTCTCTGCTGACTGTGAAAAGACTGTAATTTTAGTTTTTAAAAAAAATATATATATATATATTTTTTTTTTTTTAAATGGCAGAGAATATGTATGTGTGTGAAGTTGCTTAAAACAGTAGTCTTAACATTATGTGTATTTTAAAGAATATCCTGTATATATTTTTATGTTTTTATATTATCAACTGTCGTTTAGAGGCGCCGCTCAACTTTCTCTAATGTTTTGTATTTTTCCATGACATATGAAAACAGAAACTTAACCATGTTTATATGAAACGAAACTGAAACTTAACTGTAATAAAAGCGACGAGGTGGCCGGGGGAGGAGAGAGAGAGTCGGACGGAGCCGAGCGTGAGTTAAGGTCTCACGTCTCCTCTCCTCTCCCAGCCGCGGTTGCATTAAGACAAACAAGCAGCTTCTGCCTCCTTTTTCCTTTGTGCACGGTCGGTAACTAAGGGGATCTGTAATATCAGACCCAACAATGTACTTTATTTTTTTTAATGTTGTTTCACAACCTACACATAATGTAAAACAAAAGTGGAAATTGAAGTGTTAAAAAAATGAATGCCTATACTATAATTAAGACAAGAACTGATGTGAAAAATATAATACAGTAAAAGAAGCAAAAGTTCAAAAGACTGCATGTTGTCAATAATGGCTTTGGACAAACTGAAAATATTTTTAAAAAAATGAAGAAAGGTTAAGGATGTAATTTTTCACTTTACCCTGTAGACTGGTTTACTGCTGCTATTCCCGATGCCGATCCTGACGAAGCAACCGGTGACGGTTTTAGCAAAGAAGGGCATGTGGCACCAGCGCTCCAACTTATGTCGGGACAGGCGGATCCGGTTGAGCTCATCGGGCAGCGACACGGGCTGCGATTTAGGCGGCGTTTCTTCTTTTCTGTCAAAACAAAGACGGCCGCGCTTACTCGGGATGTAAAGAGGGCTTGGCTCAGCGGGGGGGGGGTCGGAAACGACACTCACTCGTCGTCGTCGTCGAACGAGGAGGAGCGTGAACTCCTGTCGCTCTTGACAGAGGACTTGTCGTCGTCGTCTTCCTCTTCCTCCTCTTCGTCATCAGAGTACACCTCGCTGGTCTTCAGGGGCTCGCGTTTGGCCAGAAGTTCTGCTGCTCGGCCAAACGTAAGGAGGATTGAAAAAAAAAAAAAAAAAAAGTGTCATGATTTCGATCGATTAATAATAATAATAAAAAAATCGGCTCTTTTTCACGCGTTATGGATCAGGTGAAGTTTCGGATCAACGACACAAAAACACACAGATTCCACTGACCCGTTTTGTTCTTCTTCTTCTCTCGCTCGGCTTTCAGCTCTTCCATAGCCTGAGACTTTTTGTCGAGTTTCTCGTCGCGCTTGGACCGCCGTTCCTTGTTATGTGACATCACCTGCAGATGTTTAGGAGATATAACATGAGCACCTCGACATTTTTTTTTCTATTTAAAGACTTAGTATTTTTTATTATTATTGTGAAAGATGACTTCAGTGGTTCATTTCTTTATTGGACAGAAGTGGGTATCAAACAAAAATGGTCTTTAACACCAAGGTCAAATTCAAGGTCAGAGTCCGCCATAAATGTCAAAGGACCTTGGTTTGGCACTCACCACTTGTGTGTCTTGAACCTGAGATAGTTTGCGTTTTTCCTGCTCTTCTTCTTGCTTCTTCTTCTTCTCCTCTTTCTCCTTCTTCTTTGCCGTCTTCAGTTTCTTCTTTATTTCAAACCTTTTCCCAAAAAAAAAAAAAACATATCAAGTGAATACACATTTATTTACCATGAGGTCACATATGGGCTGTTTTTTTTTTTTTTTTTTAAGGGGGTAGAGTCATCATCAACAAAGAAAGTGAATAATTCAGACCCGGGGCAATTTACTACGAGGAATTTTGGTGCCGATCCCTACTGATAACTTTCGGCTGGATCAATTTTTGAAGGAAACCGAAGCATCCCTAAACCTTTTAAACCAGCAGTGGGCCATCGCTTACTTCTACTGGAAGTATCCTGGTGCTTTTTTTTTTTTTTTTAACCAAAAGTTATGAAGGAACTATAATAGCAACAAAACAAACAAAAAAAAAAAGCACACCACGTGACTGCTTGAGCCTCACCGTCTCTTGAGCACCTCCCTCTTCTCGATCCTGTTGAAGAGCTCCTGCTCGCGCTCCTTCTCCGTCATCTGCTCCAACCGCGCTCTGTCCTCAGCGTCGCCCATCAGGTCGTCGTCGTAGCCGTCCCGGAAGACGTCGTCCTCTGACGAGTCGGAATCCGAGCTGGAGGAGGAGCTGTTGCTCTCCGAGTCGGACACCTCGCCTGAGGAAAGACGTGGAGCATCATCCCATTTTTGTTCGCATTGGAGTCAATGAGCCGTCACTTGAGCAGCCAAACAGATTTTTTTTTTTTTTAAATGATTTAATTGAAAGCCTTTCATTTTTTCTCGGATCTGATGGTAGGGATGTCAGTCAAAGACAGGATAATTGGGGGTCAAGCAAATGCTAACTTAGCGTGGCTGGCGCTGCTATTTTGTTGAAGATGGATGGATGGATGAAATTTGAGATTGGACGTACCCTCCTCTGGCGCAGAGCTCTCCCCTGAGCTGGCTCCATCTGAGCTTCCAGATGCTGTCGACTTATGAAGCTTCTTCTTGGTGGCATTTTTCTTTTCAGGACCTTTTCCTTGTTTTACCTTCTTTTTCCCTTTGGTGCCCCCAACGGTCCACTACACCAAAGCAATGGCAATTAAAACACTTTCAGGTCCAGAGCTTCATTTTGTCACACGAAACAAACAAGGACTGTCCTACCTCATCATCGCTGTCTGACGTCTCGGAATCGGTGGACGCTGCTGGTTTGCTCACCGGCTCTTCCTGCTCACCGGAGTCCACTCGCTTCCTCTTTGCCAATGACAGCAACTCCTGAGGGTGGAAAGATGATAAGAGTCACAAGGGAACCAGTGAAGATGACAATGCATATAAAATTATAACTATAGCTAAGTATTGTTGTAAAACACAATATATATAGTGGCATCTTGAACTTGTATCAATTAGTTGTTAAATGTCAATGGATTAATTATTGTTGGACGTATAGTTAAAAAAAAAAAAGTACATTTCACTAAGAAAATATTGTATTGATTTATTATTACTGTGTTATTGTTTTTTTCTCTTATGGTTCATGTTTGATGTTCAATCTTTATCGTGTACGCAGCACATTGGTACAGCTGCAGTTGTTCTGAAGTGCTCTACAAATAAAGAGATTAATTGAATGACCCAATATGCGCAAAACGAAATGCCTCGGGATTCGTCAAGGTTTGGGACTTAAAACTTACTTGAGACTTGCACATGTGCGACTTGACTCCATCTCTGTTCAAGGATATCGAATACATTATGCTCGGACGGCTTTCCATAGTTGATATTTATGCTGAGATGCAACAACCGCATAAGCAATAAAGAAATATTACTGCAAATGGGACGTTTGAAAGATTACGACTCTTGTCAAGTCGCTCGCTCTTGTTTGACAACAACGCACCAAAATAGCACGTCGGTGACGTCACCGCAGCGTTAAGGTTTGCTATTTAAGACGAGGCGCCGCCATCAGCAGCGGTAGTAGGAGTAGAAAACATCACTACAGACATGTCATACTCAAGCCAGCTTGGTCACAATGCTTAGACGGACTATATAAACACACGATCAAAGTGATTACCACACTTAAAATATTAGTAGTTATCACAAGGGTGCAGCCTCTGAAACGTTCACCTTAGCTTTAGCATCATTAAGCTAACACTGCTCTTCTGTTGACACGCGTAGCGTATTTGGTATAATATGGACAAAGTGCGATAAAACTTGTCAAACAACAAACAATTTAGTAGACTTTGTGGCGCTACTGTAGGAGAATTTTCACAGGATGAGCCTACGTTCGGTTGTTTTTATCCTCCCTCCGAGAAGGAGGCCAAAATGAGCTAACTACTTAGCATACATTCGTTTCCCAGCACCAAAGTGTTGACAACTTGCAAGGCCCATCACCTGATCTAAGTTGTCGTCGCTGGCGCTGTCCTCGGAGTCCGAGTCGATAACGACGCGACCTTTCCGCTTCTTTACGTTCACCATGGTTACAACGTGCACAGTGGGCCAAGCTAAGCTGCTAAAACCACCACTACCGCGGTGGTGTCGCCTTATGTTAGCTGAGGAGGCGGGGTTAAAGGAGGAGGTGGGGGGGTCAAGTCAGTAATCAGGCGCCATTGAGCATGCGCGCTGTCATGACGTCAGATTTGTCCCGAGAATCAAGTTTCGCACGTTCGGCTGAAAAGGCAATTAGTTACAAAAATGAAATAATTTTTTTTGAATTCGTATCATATGACTACTTTCATAAAATTACATCCTGGATAAAATTAATAGTATCGCTGGATCCAAGGCGTCACTGATCATGCGCGCTATCAATAACGTCACATTTTGCATTTAAAATTAGGCGTTCAAATTTACATCCAATTGAAGAAACAAGATATTAAAATTAAACGAACAAGTATCAAGCAATGTCTTAACTTGTTTTCGAGCACATTTGTGTTTTTAATTCATTAATAAATCATGAGAATGAGTGTTGACTGTTCCTGCATTTGGCACACTGAAATAGAGAATTACTCGTCTTGCATAAAGAAAATAATATGACACAGTTCAAATTGTGTAACGTTATTGATTTTATCGATATCCTTTAAAAAAAAAAAAATCTGTCCAGACGCGTTGAGAACGGTTGAGAGATCGGGCAAAAATAAAAAAAATTAAACTAATCCAGTGTTCTCTAGTGTGTGTTCGGTAGAAATTACGTTATTTTTTAATAAGCTTTTTTTTTTTAATTTTTTTTTTATTAATGTCAGATAGTTGCATGTATTAAATTATTTCCTGGATAATCTAAATAAACAGATAACGAGAGCTGTTCCTTGCCTTGCCTCCTTCCGGACACAAATAGTTGGTGCACACATGTCGTCAACATGAGCTTTTATAGATGAAGCCAAACATTCAAAAGCTAAATATAGATTTTTGGATACGTATCATGTAGTTAATTGTATTTATTTACGTCAAGAATAAACTAAATACATAAATGTAATAGCTGGAATCATTGTCATCAATCAACATATCTTTCCGGAAACAAATAGATGGTGCACACATGTTATCCCTGTACCTTCTATCGAAGTCGACCAAATCTTTTTATCGTTCAACGTGAGTTTCACAAGCTTTCATTATTAATTTGAAGTTTTCCAGAGTTTCATATATGGTATGCGGCATGGATCAAGTACGTACAAAAATAATTTGAAACAATCCAAGGACAACGTGACCCAAGCAAACCTGTGTCATACGGCATCAGAATGGTAAGTGCAAAATAATGTCAAATCGGAGCAAATAAAACATTCATTATTCATTCATTATGTTAACATATGATGGAGTTTTCATCGGCGTTGATCAAATTGTTAATGCGAAACACAATCAGACTAGATCCGGATTTACGCATTTAAAGAGGGCGTTTGCAATAAAACACACACACACGTTTTGTCGTAGGTACTTGTATTTAAAAAAAAAAAAAGAAAAGAATGAAAAGGACCAACCCTCTCTCGCTCTATTCTGATCACACCCTCAACTTCCATGTTTTGCCTCCCAGCAGTAAACTGTCCACATCTCATCTCACATAACACAATGTCCAGCGTTCTTCGACTTCCTTCGATGAGGCTTTTGAGACGCCTCCAACATCAGCACCTTCTCCGTCCTGTGCTCAGTCGAAGCGTGACCCGGGGCGAGTACAGAAGGCCCGGCAAGCCCATAGAAGACAAGCCTCCGTGGCAGAAAATCAACTTCAGCTTCTCCAAAGGCTTGGACGGCATTGTCAAGCACATGACACTGCTGAAAAGGGAATTCTTTGACCGCTGGGTGGGCCCCCAGGGGAAGCCCCTCTCGGAACACTTGCTGGAGCAGAACCAGGTGGTGTGGGAGTTCCGAGGGCCAGAGAGCCTGGAGCAGTGGGTCGTGTCATCGGATCGTGAGATAGGAGGCCAGAGTGAGGTCGACTTGAAGCTCGGGAGGAACAATAACACGTGTTTTCTTTCTGGGTCGCTGAGAACGACGCCCCCTAAGGATGGAGAGACACGCTACAGTGGCTACTGCAGCATGCGCACCAAGCAACTGCTGGTTAGTACTTAAATTTCATATTTTGTGCAAAAGTACTAACACACTATGCTTACATCTCCAACCAAGGCATCATTTGACAGAAAGAAACACTACGACTGGAGCGGCTTCAACACGCTGAATCTGCGCGTGCGCGGTGACGGCCGGCCGTGGGTGATCATCATCGGCACCGAGACCTACTTCTCGCACCAGAAAGACGACATATATAGCTACTTCCTGTATACCAGAGGGGGGCCCTACTGGCAGGAGGTCAAGGTACAATGCGTGATGCACGGGGAAATAAGAAATAGCTCAGATGTTGTTACTTAATAATAAAATCGATCGTCTTTGCAGATTCCCTTTTCAAAGTTTTTCCTCACACATCGGGGAAGAGTTCAGGATGATCAGCATCCTCTCTGGATGGACAAGGTACACATTGCTATTCAAGTTCATTACAAATACTAATCAATTACTATAGCTAGAATTAAAACATGTCGTAGTTTTGACCCATTTGCTCCCAAAAATGTATCAAAACATTCTATTTTAAATTGGCCCCTAAAACGTATTTTTTTTTTTTTTTTATGCTAACGCATACAGAAGGCTTCGATTGCAGCCTCTGACCTGAAGAGGTTGCTTAAAGCAATGGTAGTTGTTTACGAAAACGGCCAGCAGGTGGCAGCAGAGTATAAGAGAACAACCAAGGCCATGTTGCAACAAGCTCTTTCCCCCACTGTTTTCAACAGATTTGCGTATAACGATGAAACTTAGCTATATAGCTTAGCTAATTGCTGCAAAACGGAAACAGATAGAAATATACTTTTTTTTTCCTGATAAAAGAAGGGACTCTAATCTTTCCTTTGGTTCCATGTTTTTATAGCAATAGAACACAATATTCTGTGGGCCTGGCAAAATCAGTCAAAGTCTAGTATATAACAGCCGGGAGCGAAGGGGGTTGCGTCAGTGAAAATGAAGTAAATGAGTTAAAGATCATCCAACTGATATATACAGAGAACTCCTGCATATTAGCAGATTTGAACTTTTGCTGAAATTCTCGCCCATTGGCAGTTTTTTGTGCTCAGGCCAAAGCAATGAAAGTATTATTTTTGCGCCATCTGGTGGAATTCATTGAGTGTTTAGTTTTTTCAATTGCGTTTGGATGTCCTGTTTTGCCGGCAGTACTTGAATGCACCTAGCGCAGTTGAAAGTGAAAGCAAAACTTCCCGATGCAGCTAATAATGTAACATGTATTATATTGTTTACTTGCCAAAAGATTAGTTTAATCATTTATTGGTAAAGTGCTAGTGTTACTTTACTTAATATGTCATAGTCAAGAGGCAAGGTAATATTGCTGTTAATATTATAATAATTTTATATTAAAGCCACTGTAACATTATGGACAGTATGAACTTTACATAATGATTGAATTATAATATACTACTATACATTGCAAGTTCAATAAATAATAATAAAAATATACATATTTTAAAACAGTTATTAAAAAGATTAAACAGCAAGTTATTGTTTCATGGTCCACTAGAGGGAGCCCATGTACTGTACAACTCGTGGTAAGGTAACGATACTGAGAATTACGGGTGCTGTCAGCCATCAAATATTACTTTTTGAATAAAAACGTTTTCGTTTCTTTTTTTACATCGTACAGATTAACACTATCGGATTTACCCTTGGAGATAAAGTGGACGGTCCCTTCCAGCTGGAGATCGATTACATTGGCGTCAGCAAGGACTATGCGCACACGGAGGAGTTTGCCTACGAGCTGTATAAGAGGAATCCAGAAGTTTGACAAACACATTTACACTGTGTAGATTGTTATTCGGTTACATTTTCAGGATGGTACTGTAACTTGGCATATCCTGTTTGAAAAATGCTGACTTTGTAAAAACATCAATAAAAGACGTCTTTTAGACACCTCCTTGGAATCTGAATTGTACGTCCATGTCGCTGCCATATTGGATGTGACAAAGTGGAGCGATGGGTGAGGACGCCTCAGTAATTTGCTGCTTGGAGATATACCAATAGTTTTCAATTTAAATACTGATCTCATGGAATTAAAGCTGAACAAGGACTTCATTGTATTTGGCCATTCGAACATAAAAAATAATAAAATTAATGACTTTGTGGCTAATACAGTATATTGAAGTCCCATATGTGCGTAATACTGTACTGCAGTGTGAAGACTTTTTAACTAAATTTCCCCAAATTAACTACTATTTATCCGCCACACAATTGCGTTCCCCTCTCCAGTGATTGCCCTTATTAGGAGAAGAACGTTTGAATGTACAAAATCCCTTTTTGTCACATTTGTTCAAACGGTCATTATGACTTGATAGTAGCACGTGATAAATATGATATGCGAAAAATAATCAGCCTAGCAAAAAAAACACAAAAATCGAACTAATAACATTTATTTAGGGCTCTAGGTAGGTAAAAGGTCTGTGCGGTCAACTCTGTTAATGACAAACCCCAAACAAATGAATTGTAAAAGTGGCGTCGTTTGTCCTGGACAAAATGACGTTGCAGATTATCTGTAGTTCCGTTTTGACTAGGCAAAACTGAAGTACCAATTATTGCTACCTGTTGTTTCAACTAGTCACAATGGCATTGCATTTAACTTGAATTTCAACTATTGAAAAGGAGTACGTTATCTACAATGTTTAGACACCATTTTACAATGACACTCACTTTTAAATGTTAAAGGTTTGCCATAATATGGAAATTAAATCATTAAAGTACTGTACAATGTTTAGGCCGTGCCAAATAAGCGCTCATAATTCCCGTATTTTCTTCTTCATTAAACGCACCAATGACCATATATAGAAGTGACAAGGAAGTAACAATTGGCAATGAGCCTTGCTACTTCCGGATCCGGCCGAAAGACACAAACAAGAGTTCTACCATGGCAACAGCGACAAGCTCCGCTATTGTGCTGCTTGTGGCGCTATTAAATGTGTCTTTAGCAGACAAGTTAAAGTACAAAGCGGCCACCAAACCCGTGAGATTATTTACTGAGGAGGAGCTCCGGAGGTATGACGGCAAGCGCGTACGTACAACTTGTTGAGCAACCAGGGTAGAAAAAGTATGCTCGCTAAAAAAGGATGTCACTGTCACAGGAGGGCGAGCCCATCTACATGGCGATAAAAGGGGTGGTTTTCGACGTCACTAAAGGAAAAGGTGCGGAAAGGTGGGAACACCTGTTAGTCCTTATATAAAGTTCCTGACCAATTAAACATTGTACACACACATTTTGTCATATTTTTTTAGCTGTATTTAAATGAGTTGTTTGCCATAAACTACAAAAAAACACACAAAAAAACCCTGTCATTTGTTAAAATTATCAGGTGGGTTCGGGGGATTTTTTTTTTTTAGAAATAGTTTTTGGACTTCGGATTGTTTTTTAAATTTAGTGTTTTTCAAAGTTTTATAGATTTTTCCCGTTTTTTGTAGTAGTTTTTTCTGTTACTCAGAATGTTTTTTTTCTTTTCTTGACACTTATTTATTTATTTATTTTTCTGCCCCCTCCCCCCCAACAACCTGGCCCCCCATTTTAGTTATAGTTATTTCGTTTATTTTTTATTATTATTAACTATAATAACCTTGAAGCAGAACAGACACACGGGGAGAAAAAAAAGTGGAAAATGCATTTAATTCGAATTTTCCTCCTGTTTCAGAGTTTTACGGCAATAACGGGCCATACAACGCACTAGTGGGCAAGGACTCCACTCGAGCCGTGGCCAAGATGTCGCTCGAGGCAGAAGACCTGACATCAGATATCGTGAGCGTTGCACAACTTTACTGCACCCTTCAATTACCTCCACCAAGGAGGTTTTATTCAACATTGTTAGCAAGAATAACGCTGAAAGACCCGCGGAGGTAATGTTTTTCTTTTTCTCCCATCTTTTCCACGACAGTCGGGCCTGACGGCGGAGCAGCTGCGGTCCCTAGAGAGCATCTTCGAGGGTACGTACAAAGCCAAGTACCCCATCGTGGGCTACACGGCCGCACGTATCCTCAACCAGGACGGGAGTCCCAACGAGGACTTCAAGCCGGAGGACCAACCGCACTTTAACATCAAAGATGAGTTTTGACCTCATCTCCACCTTCTTCTACTTGAATTTAGCCTTGTTAACACTTCTGTGTACAATTGAAACATGTGACTGACTGACTTCCATTAAATAAACACACCTAGCATTTTGAAAACGCACTTCTAGGTCATTTGTCTTCAAATTCCCCATAATATTTCTTAGTTTTACTTTTAATAAATTAGCACAAAAAAATCCCACTAAAAAATTTTGATTGTCATCATGGTGTTCTGTAATGGTATGTAAAATTTTGAGAAAAATACATCTATTTTGTAATGCAGAAAAATTTTTCATGTTGATTTGAATAGGGACAGATGCCACAACATAGACGAATGAAAAACAATCACTAATGCACAGCAACACACCATTTGTAGCTAATGCTAATTTCCTATGCCCGTCCTTAAATAAAAAAAAAAAAGAAGAATGAAATAAATGAATTTATTTGTTTTTTTAGTCTATCACAAAAAAAAAAGATTTGAAGTACATCCACTTGCCTGAAAACAAAAAAAAGAAAGAGAGCACCACTGCCACCTAATGTAATGGATGTGCAATTGCACTTTATTCTTATACGGCAAAAAAAAAAAAAACATGTACACCAGTATCAAGGCATGTTTCTGATGATCTAGTTAGTAAGTTAGTTGCATAATATTATTATTATTATTATATTATTAAGGGAATCTATTAAAAAAAAAAAAAAATTCTGGACACGTTAACTGATCTTAGTAAGATTTTCAGGGTTGTTTTTTTGTATAGGAAAAAGAACATGATGGTTATCTGAAACAACATGGCCAAAATAGCTGAGGTCACAAAGCGCATATTGCTACTTTTTACCCGTGACGAAACATTCCTCCAATGTTCAGGGATTGTTGTGCTATATATGGTTTTGCTTTCCCCGACTATATCATGGACGTAAATCCATAAACCGCAAATTTACTTAATAGAAACACTTAGTGTTGACGTTATCTTGATCCCTCGATGAGCATCCATCTCCGAAGCATCATATAATCAGCACGTCGGTTTATGTACTACGGCTCTGACCGAAGGTCGCCCTCTCGGCTATATTTTGGGCGTAAGTGTCCTTCTTGTTTGCGCAATAGTAACCAAGTCAAAGGCGCTACGTCACAGGCCCCGTGGTTCAAAGGGTACACGCCCTGCCCTATTACGCCCGGCCAACCGTAGCCCAGCCGTCTTCTTTAGCAGGTGGACGCTCCGCTGCTTCCTCAGTCCTCCTGGGAAACACCCGACTTCCTTCTTCAACTACCGGACGACCATCACCAACGCCGAGATGCCCAAAACGGTAAGAATGGAGGATAAACGTTTTTTTCTATGTTTGCTCTGTGATCGAGCTGACATCAAGTTTCTTTCCTTCTTGGCTTTTTACTCATTAACCCAAAAGTAGAACTTGACCGGTTGCCGCACACATTGCAAACTGTCAAATAGTCTTCTCACTTGTCAGTTTATCTTTAGAAAAAATGTGTCCGATGTTATTGGTGTGACAAGACCATATACGCACAGGATGTTAGATGTATATTCATTGGGACCCTCCAAGGAGAAAGTCTTGGCTAAGAGGTCACAATGAAGTCATGAGTCATGTCGTAGGTATTTCTCACTGCCTTCTTAGATAAAATGTCACTTAAAGATGGATTTTTTTTGTCTTTCTGTTTGCAATGATTAACTAAAAGGAAGTTAAAGTTACATATATGCGTACGGAGCTAATGTTGGAAAGAGTTCCACTTTTTGTTGCCCAACTTCCACTGGGTTTATCTTTATGACAGCCTGGGGCGTGAGTTAGCGCAAGTTCATAAAATCATTGCGTAAGCCAATCCGGGGGCAGAAGGGGTTAGTGGGGGGGTCACATGCTGTTTCTCATCCTCGTTATTTGTTCTTTGTAACACTTTTTGGCAAGCAAAAGTCATCGCTTTGTGGCACAAGTAAAAGCGTAAGAGAGACGGGAAAAAGAGAGGAGACTTAACACTAATGCCGGCGAGTTGTTAGCGACCGCTGTGCTATTTTCGCCTGGTGACCGCAGTCCAAAGTCTAATGAGATAGTGAGCAATTATAGCCTATGAGCAAACCACTTCCACATTAAAAGGCAATTATTTACACTTCTTGTCTTTCCGAATAATCAATATTTCTGCTGAGAACAATGGCATGTGTGTTTTGAAGTTTGAAGAAGATGTCTGGTCTGAATATAGACATCACGAGGCATGTATAAAGAGAGGAGGGTGAAGAGTGTCACTGTGTCACATGACTGAACAACCTTTCCTCCGCAGGTCAACGTTCGCGTCACCACCATGGATGCTGAGCTGGAGTTTTCCTTCCACCCCAAAACTACTGGGAAACAGCTCTTCGACCAGGTCGGAGGCCCACTGTAAAATAGAAAAGTGGCTCCAAAAATTATTTGGACTTGATTAAAATGTACATACACTACAAAGTCTTATGGAAAGTCTTTTCAAGAGCGGTTATGACCTACAGAGGGTGACTTATATTTCCATTTTGTGTCCCAAAATTTGTGTATATAGTAGTATAGTATATAATAGGAATACAGTATATCCAGGGATAATCAATCACACACTCATATAGTCTCAAAACCATACTTCTCTTGTGTAGTCTAAACAATCACTCACCTGGGTAGTAAACAATCACTCTCATGTCTGTAAAATAATAACTTTCCCATGGAGTCAAAACAATCACTTATTTAGTCAAAAGATCCCCTCTCTCATTTAGTCTAAACCAAGGGTGGCCAAGTTCGGTCCTCGAGAGCCACTATCCAGCCTGTTTTCCATGTCTTCCTCCTCCAGCGCAGCTGATTCTAATGATCAGCTCATCAGCAAGCTTTGCAGAAGCCTGACAACGATCCTGATCATGAATCAGGTGTGTTAGTGGAGAGAAACGTGGAAAACAGGCTGGATAGTGGCTCTCGAGGATCGAACTTGGCCACCCCTGGTCTAAACAATCACTCACCTGGGTAGTAAACAATCACTCATGTATGTAAAATAATAGCTCCCGTGAAGTCAAAACAATCACTTATTTAGTCAAAACAATCACTCTCATTTAGTCTAAACAATCACTCACCTGGGTAGTAAACAATCACTCTCATGTATGTAAAATAATAACTTTCCCATGGAGTCAAAACAATCACTCATTTAGTCAAAACAACCCCTCTCTCATTTAGTCTAAACAATCACTCACCTGGGTAGTAAACAATCACTCATGTATGTCAAATAATAGCTCCCGTGAAGTCAAAACAATCACTTTTTAGTCAAAACAATCACTCTCATTTAGTCTAAACAATCACTCACCTGGTAGAAAACAATCACTCTCATGTATGTAAAATAATAACTTTCCCATGGAGTCAAAACAATCACTTATTTAGTCAAAAGATCCCCTCTCTCATTTAGTCTAAACAATCACTCACCTGGGTAGTAAACAATCACTCATGTATGTAAAATAATAGCTCCCGTGAAGTCAAAACAATCACTTATTTAGTCAAAACAATCACTTATTTAGTCAAAACAATCACTCTCATTTAGTCTAAACAATCACTCACCTGGGTAGTAAACAATCACTCTCATGTATGTAAAATAATAACTTTCCCGTGGAGTCAAAACAATCACTCACCTGGGTAGTAAATAATCACTCATGTATGTAAAATAATAGCTCCCGTGAAGTCAAAACAATCACTCTCCTGTGTAGTAAACACACTCTCATGTCGTAAAATAATAACTCTCGTTGAGTCCAAAAAATCACTCTCGTGTAGTCAAAACATTATCATAATAACTCTGATGTATGTAAAATAACTCTTCTGTCTAGTCAAAACAATCAGTCTTGTGGAGTCAACACAAATAATCACTCTCTTGTATGGTCAAAACAATCATGCTCTTATGTAGTGGAAATAATCCTTCCTTTTCAGGATTACCCCAAAAAATGAATACAGTTTACGATGACTTGTTATTAGAATAGTAGATGGATGGTGAGAAGTTTTTGACATTGCTTTGTTTTTGTTGTTTTAGGTGGCCAGGACAATTGGACTGCGTGAAGTTTGGTACTTTGGGCTCCAATTTGTCGATGGAAAAGGTTTCCTCACCTGGCTCAACATCGAGAAGAAGGTTTTTTGGTTTATTTTTTGTAGATCCCAACTCATTCATAATGGCCGGGAAATTCAAGCGTATTTTTGCTATTTGCGTGCCGGCCCGTTCTCTCTGAATCTCTAAACGTTTGAGGAAGCTCAGTTATATATGTATTTAAAAAATAATAATAATTGAGAACTCACTTACCATGGAACGTATATGGAGTTTGGGCGTGGACAGACAGAAGAAAGGCCACAAAATCCATCAATAACAAACGTTTGGATCCCTCCTCAGGTTATGGCCCAGGATGTACGCAAAGAGACGCCGCTGCAGTTCAAGCTGCGTGCCAAGTACTATCCGGAGGACGTGGCGGAGGAGCTGATCCAGGACGTGACCCGGCGGCTGTTCTACCTGCAAGTGAAGGAGGACATCCTCAACGAGGACATCTACTGCCCACCCGAGTCGGCCGTGCTCCTAGCCTCCTACGCCATCCAGGCCAAGTGGGGCGAGTACAAGAAGTCGGTGCACCACCCGGGCTATATGTCTTCGGAGCGTATCATGTCGCGCAAGTAAGTGATTGCAGGACGCCGAAAGACTACAAAAACATGAGCTAACCTGCTAGCTAACTTAGCAATGCTAACTTGCTAACTCTTGCAGCGTCCTGGAGCAACACAGCTTGTCCAAGGAGCAATGGGAGGATAAGATCCAGGTCTGGCATGAAGAGCACGGATGCATGCTCAAGTAGGTCTACTTGACGACCTCCGCCAAGTTCAAGTTTTACTTTTGGTTCATCTGCCTGTGAGTCCTGCACTATAAATAATCCATATTCTGGTGTCAAAACAATCCTGTTATCATGACATGTAGTTATAACAATCGCTCTTTGGTGTGGTCAAAACAATCATACACTCCCTTAGTCATAAACATAGTAATTATTGTGTAGCAAAAACGGTGTCAAAACAATCCTGTAGTTATAACAATCCTTAGCCATAAAAATAGTAATTATTGTGTAGCCAAAACAATCCCTCATATTGTCAAAACATTCAGTAACTTGTGTAGTTGACAGTAGTAGTCGACAAACACTCATTCCTGTAGTCAAACAATCACTCTCTCATGCAACGAAAACAATCGCACACTTATATAGTCAAAACATGTGCACTCCTGTAAACAAAACAATCATTCAATCGTGTCAAAATCACTTATCACAATCACTCTCGTTAGTCAAAATGTTAACACACCCATGTAGTCAAAACAATCATTCACTTGTATAGTCAAAACCACCACTTTCGTAGTCAAAACAATCATACTCTCGTGTATCAAAAAAGTCACTCGTGTCATCGAAGCGATCACTTTATGGTATGGTCTAAACAATCGCTCACTCGTGTAGTCAAAACAATCTCACTCTCATGTGGCAAAACAATTACTCACTTGGGCAATCAAAACAATCATTCTCTCATGTAGTCAAAATAGTAACTCATGTTTAAGCATAACAATCACTCACTTGTGTAGTTAAAACAATCACTCTTTCATGTAGTCTAAATAATCACTCTTTGAGTAGTAAAAACAACCCTCATTCATTAAATCAAAACAATTACACACTTGTATAGTCATAACAATACGACACTCATAGTGTCAAGACAATCACATACACGCTCTCCCTAAAATTAATACTGGAAGTCATTCCTTACATCATCCTTTTAACGGCAAAGCGTGTTTTTCCCCCACAACAGCGTGAACATTTTTGCATCTCACGCAGAGACGAGGCCATAATCGAGTACCTGAAGATCACCCAGGACCTGGAGATGTACGGCGTCAACTACTTTGAGATCAAGAACAAGAAGAGCACCGACTTGTGGTTGGGCGTGGACGCCCTGGGCCTCAACATCTACGAGAAGGATGACAGGTGGGTTTGTTAGTGTGTGTGTTGACATCCTGACACACACACATACACGCCATCATTGTACCTTCGGTTGTCGACCTCGTTCTGCTGACCGCATTTGTTTGGCGAGGTCGTTGAACTCTTACGTGTGGTTCTACAACACAGCATGCAAATTTGTGATGGCCTGACCAGGCCAGACCTGCACATTCAATTTAGATCACCTGCAACAGGTTACTAGGAGGCGTTGCTGGAAGAGATGTATTTTGTTTTCCAATAATACTGCCAACAGAACGCATGCATGTAGCAACTGAACAGTGGTCTGAACTCGGATCCCTGTGGGGCGCCATGGCTAACTTTCACATGTACATATATATTCTTTATGACCAATAAATACAAAATTAGCCTTTTGTATATAATTGTGTGCATTTACATTTTATTGTTGAAATAGTCACATTGTAACTTTATAAAAAATAAAAACAAAAAAATAAAGTGCGATACAGTTTTATGGTTACTAACTTTTTTCATTTCATTCAATTCAGGATGACCCCTAAGATTGGATTTCCCTGGAGTGAAATCAGGAACATTTCCTTTAATGATAAAAAGTTTATCATCAAGCCCATCGACAAGAAATCCCCTGTAAGTACTTCACTCCTGGGAAACCATCAAAGACACGGCTGCATTAATCAACGCAGGTGGGTAGGGTACATAGGCAAGTAATAAGCTAATTGGCTCCATAATTGAAATGAAGGAGCACAGCAGACAAGGTAGTGATTGGCTGGCAGGCAGGAACATTAGTGGTGCAGCTGGAAAAACATCAAAGACACAACTGCACTAATCACATGGACAAGAAACAGGTATGCAGGACATTAGAGATAGTTAGAAGCTGATTGGTTGAGACAAAAGGAGTGCACGAGGCAGGGAATTGATTGATTGATTGGCTGGCAGGCAAAACCAATTCAGCTGGGGAGATCAAAGACACGGCGACACATGGACAAGACACAGGTGGGTAGGATGTGAGGGCAGCTGTTTGGCTAGCATGGAAAAAAAAAGTGGGCAAAGTAGTTCTTGGCTGTCAAGTACAAAAATGGCTCCCTAGAAACAAACATCAAAGACACAGATAAGACAATGGGTAGTGAAGGCAATGAGCATGGGAGAAGTGGATAAAGTAATGAGTGGATATCAGGCAGGAATAAAAGCGGATACCCTTGGGGAACACATCAAAGACACAGCTATGCTAATCACATACAAGGCACAGGTGGGCAGGACGTTGGGCCACAGTGGTCAACATTTTTGGCTGGCAGTCAGGATCAAAAGCGGTTTTGCTGGGGAAAAAAACATCAAAGACACGAGACAAAGGTGTGTATGACGTTAGGATATTGAAGGAGCTGATTGGCTAGCATCGAAAGAAGACAGGGTCAACATCATCAGAACAAAAAGCGATTCGCCTGGAAGAACATCAAAGACACAACTGCACTAATCCAATGTTGATAATAATAAAATAGCAATGTTGTCATCTTTTATTCCCCATCAAGGACTTCATCTTCTACGCGCCGCGGCTGCGCATCAACAAGCGCATCCTGCAGCTGTGCATGGGCAACCACGAACTGTACATGCGGCGCCGCAAGACGGACACCATCGAGGTGCAGCAGATGAAAGCCCAGGCCAAGGAGGAGCGGCTCCAGAAGAAGATGGAGCGCGACCAGCTGGAGAGCGAGAAGAAGCGGCGGGAGGCCATCGAGCTGGAGAAGGATCAGATGGAACGGGAGAAACGCGAGCTCCTGACCAAGCTCCTGCAGTACGAGGAGACCACCAAGAGAACAGAGAGGGGTGAGACTACGGATTGTAGTGTTTGCCGCGTTTTGATGACGGACCGCATAACCCGCTGCGGTTTTACAGAGCTCCAGCAGCAGCTGGACCGAGCCGTGCAGCTGGAGGAGGAACGGAGGAAGGTGGAGCAGGAAGCGGCCCGGCTGGAGGCCGAGAGGATGGAGGCCATCATCGCCAAGGAGGAGCTGGCCAGGCAGGCTGAGGACCAGATGAAGAGCCAGGAGCAGCTGGTGAGATCCCAGTAGATCCACATCTCTTTGTGTCACCTCGAACCAGTTTTGCCAAATGTTCCTGTGGCTGTTTCCCCAAGGCCACGGAGCTGGCCGAGTACAGCGCCAAGATCCTGCTGCTGGAGGAGGCCAAGAGGGTGAAGGAGGAGGAGGCGGAGACGTGGCACTGCAAGGTGAGCTAACGGCCGAGCTAACGGCCGAGCTAACGGCCGAGCTAACGGCCGAGCTAACGGCCGAGCTAACGGACGAGCTAACGGACGAGCTAACGGACGAGCTAACGGCCGAGCGACGTGGCTTTCGTAAGTGAAGGCGGACTCGAGACCAAGTTCCCCGTCCGTCCCCAGGCTAAGGAGGTCGAGGAGAATCTGGTGAAGACGCAGGAGGAGCTGCGCACCGTGATGACCAGCTCGGCCCCCGTGGCCGTGGCCGTGGCCGCCTCCTCGTCCTCCTCGGACAGCGAGAGCGACCACGAGCACAGCGAGGAGAACAGCACCTACAGCGCCGAGCTGCACTCGCAGGGCTTCAACGACCACCGCCGCGAGGAGGACAGGCTCACCGAGGCCGAGAAGAACGAACGCCTGCAGGCAAAGCTCAGGGTGAGCAGGGACGGGGGGAGGGGCGGCGCGGATTAAGAAAAGGATTTCATTCCTGGTTTCGGGTTAGGGTTTGGGAATTAGATGTATTAGGATTTCTTTTCTTTTTTTATGATTTGGCATTTCAACCTAGTGATTAAGTAGGGTTTCAAGACAGGGTTAGAGCTTTGAATTAGGGTTTCAAACTAGGGTAAGGGTCATGGACTTTGGATTCAAGACAGGGTTAGAGTTTCAAATGAGGGTTTTAGACTAGTTTAAGGATTTCAAATTTGAGTTTGAAATAGAGTTTGGGTTTTGAATTAGTGTTTGAAGCTATGGTTACAGTTTTGAATTAGAGTTTCAAGACAGGTTTATAGTTTAAAATTAAGTTTTCAAGCCAGGTTTAGGGTTTCGAAATGTGGTTTTAAGATAGGGTTTCAGTTTTGAATGAGCTAGTTAGGGCTTTGAGGGTTTCAAATCAGGTTTAGGGTTTTGAATTAGGGTTTCAAGGTAGGGTTGTGGCTTTGAATTGGGGTTTCAAGACGGGGTTAAGGTTTTGCATTAGGGCTTTTAAATACGGTCGCAGATTAGGGTTTAAAATCTGGATTAGGGTTTTAAAATAGGTCTTCAAGATACGCTTGATGGTTTCAAATTTAGAGTTCTCAATTAGGGTTTCAAGACAAGATATACTGTATGTTTCAAAATAGGGTTTTAAACCAGTTAGGGTTTCAAGCTATAGTTTAAGGTTTTGAATTTGTATTTTATGCTCGAGTTATGGTTTTGACCAAATTAGGATAAGGGTTTCAAATTAGATCTTAAAACAAGTGTTAAGGTTTTAAATGGATGTTTAAAGACTGGGTTAGGGTTTCAAAGTTGTGTTAAGATTTTAAAATTGTGCTCTGAAGCTTTCAGGCCAGGGTTAGGGTTTCAAATTAGGGTTTGAACCTAGTAGGCTTTTAAATTAGCATTAGAAATTGGAGGCCGGTGCGTTGGACGACCTCCTCCTCACTCGCGTCTTTTTGACCTTTTGACCCGGTTTGACATGTGGCCCTCAGGCGCTGAGCTCGGAGCTGGAGGAGTCACGCGACCAGAACAAGAAGACGGCCAGCGACCTTCTGCACGCCGAGAACGTGCGCGCCGGCCGGGACAAGTACAAGACGCTCAGGCAGATCCGCATGGGCAACACCAAGCAGAGGATCGACGAATTCGAGGCCTTGTAACGCCAAACCTACCCAAGCACTCAAAACGGCCGTACTGTACAGTGCGCACACTCGGCAGCGTGTGCGTGTGTCTTCATGTCGTAAAACTCAATCGAAGTCTTAATTGTCGGCCTTATTTTATTTTTATTATTACGCTGGCCTAAGAGCTTCATTTTTCAATCTCTCCATGTTAAAATAAAACTTGTTTCAACTTGTTTTATTTGTTGTCGCTTTTGTGACCGAAGTAACAACATTAAACTCTCATTTCGACGCCATTTTAAAATAATCGACTATGTCTTTTTTTTCCCAGATGTTTCAGGAAACACAAAAAACGGAACCATTTGCATCACAAGCAAAAAAAAAATGACTTAGACAATTATTTTAAGACTATTTAAAACCTCCGACCTTGTTTCAAACCCTGAACCAGGTTTAAGACACTAACCTGAATTGAATAACCCTGGCTTCCATCCATCCATCCATTTTCTTGGCCGCTTTTTCCTCACAAGGGTCGCGGGGGTGCTGGAGCCTATCCCAGCTGGCTTCGGGCAGTAGGCGGGGTACACCCTGAACTGGTTGCCAGCCAATCGCAGGGCACACAGAAACGAACAACCACACTCACATTCACACCTAGGGACAATTTGGAGTGTTCAATTAACCTGCCATGCATGTTTTTGGAATGTGGGAGGAAACCGGAGTACCCGGTGAAAACCCACGCAAGCACGGGGAGAACATGCAAACTCCCCCCAGGAAGGCCGAAGCCCGGACTCGATCTCACGTCCTCTGCACTGGGAGGCGGACGTGCTAACCAGTCAGCCACCGTGCTGCCCTGGCTTGAAATTTAATTTTTATTTTTTATTTTTTTATTTAATTTAAAACCTTAACTCATACTTAAGGATTCTTTGAAACCCTACCCCCGTCTTAAAAACTGCAGTGTCAAACTCGTTTGAAATCTTAACCCTAATTTGAACCCCAATCCTGGCTTTAGGACCCAAATTTTGGATCACTATCTTGAAATCTTAATTTAAAACCCTAACCTTGACTTGAAACCCTAATCTGAAACTCTATCTTCTTTTTAGAACCTTCATAGAAAACCGCAAATCTTGGGTGAAACCCTAATTCTTGCTCAAATCTCGAACCCTGGCTTGAAACCTTAATTCAACATTAACCCTTGCTTGAAACACTATCTGATTTGCATGTCAAATTTGAAACTTTACTCTATCTTGAAACCCTTCGTTGCAGCCTTAATTTGCCCATTTTTGGGATTATTTACTAGGAAGTTGTACAATGAATTAAGTCTCTTTCTGTGACGAATAAAAAACCTAGCATGTGTGCGTGCTTTATACTCTGTTGGCACAGACTACTTCCTGGAGATGAAGACAAAAGCTGTCGGCGCTACTTTTAGAAGACGATCCCATGATAATGCAGATGGGCAAAGCTTGAAGTTAATGTGTAAATGCCCCACCCCTAATAAAACAAACACAAACTGAGAGAACGGGCAGAGCTGCCGCTTTGTCATCACCTTTCAAAAAGTTGGCTTCAAACTTGGCATCATGAGTGGATTCACCTGGGGGTAAATTTCTTATTAGGGTTCTCCATCTGGATTAGGGTTTCAAATTGAGCCACTGAGAACTAGAGGGGGTTAAATAGATCTTTGTTAATAGGGTCTACCAAATTATTAATACTTCAAGAAAGATGATAAATAACGTTTTACTTCTACTAACACGGGACCCTAGAAAAAAAAGTGCAATACTACACTGCCCCCTGTCTGTTAAAATGAGAAGTAAACCTTGATTGACACGAGTATTCATCTGAAGATAAGACATTTTCTCTGTTCACTTATGCACTTAATTTTTTTTTTTATTGAATTAGTCCACTATCGTCAGAGGCTCGGTTAAAATTTCAAGCCAGGGTTCTGGTTTTAACGTTAGGTTTCATGCCAAGCACAGTGATAGGTTATATTGTCTTACAAATCAGTATTGGAATTGTAAAGTAAGGCTTCAAGATTGGGTTAAGATTTCATGTTTGTGTTATGGTTTTAAATCAAGTTAGGGCTTCAAAGTTGGTTTACAAAGCCTCATGGGTTACTGTTTAAAGTTTGGGTTTCAAATGACGGATTAAGGTTTCATTATAGGGTCATGTTTCCGAAATAAAATGTCAAGCTTGGTTTCAAAGTAGGGTTAGAGTTTGAAGATATTGGGACCGTGCTGGACTAACAGCCCAGATGATGCAAATTGTAAAAAAATGCAACGGGAGTGTCACTTAATATTGACTTTAGCATCTGTCAAATAGAGCGTACCTTGCCAGACAACCTGCACGATCAATATTTGCTCTTTTTGAAGACAGTCGGGTGATCCTTTCCTCCTCCTCCTCTTCTCGCGCGGGGTTGCCCATTGCTGTTGTCCTCCGAAATAGCCACTGATGACAAACAGTCCGGTGACGTGTACCGCGGGGAGAAAGCAGAAACAGGAGGATGTGAAGGAAGAGCTCCGGTGGCGGTGCTGCCCGGACGCTCAGCCCGACTTTTGAGAGTACTTTCCCGGCAGGCTCTACCCTCCCTCCCTCCCTCCCTCCCTCCCTCCTCCTGCGCCATGAAGCGGCAGAACGCCCGCACCCTGGCGCTCATCGTCAGCATCCTCACCTATCTGGTGCTGGGCGCCGCCGTCTTCGAGACGTTGGAGTCCCGCGAGGAGCGCGGCCACAAGCGGCGGCTGGAGGTCCGGCGCCAAGAGATGATGCGCAAGTTCAACCTGAGCCGGGCCAACTTTGACGAGCTGGAGCAGGTGGTCGCCCAGCTGCGCGCGCACAAGGCGGGCGTGCAGTGGCGCTTCGCCGGCTCCTTCTACTTCGCTATCACTGTGATCACAACCATAGGTGAGTGAGGGATGATCGAGGCTTTCAAGCGGGGTTGGGTTTCAAGGTGAGGTTTGACGTCAGGGGGTGAAGGCTGTAGGCATGGATTGGGGTTTCAAGATCGAGTTAAGAGTTTCAAATTAGGGGTTGAAGTCACATTTCTAGTTTTGAAATAGCCAGTTAATGTTTCAAACAATAAGGTTAGGCAGTGTTGGGCTGAAAGTTAGGGTTTAATCCTGGAGAACCCACGGGGTCAAATTTGGCCCCTATAAATTCTGCTACTAAAATAACAAAGACCTTTTTTTTTCTTTTTACAAATTTTACTTCAAAAGTCCAGAGTGCCACTTCTGACCCCTGCATGGGGCCATCTAGTGGATGAATATTGCACTTACATGAGCCAGAGTGGTGGTGACAAGAAGGCTCGCAACATGCTGTTTTGTTGAGCTGGAAATTAATCCAAACAAAACCATCTTCTCAGCAAACCATCAGATGGTAAAATTGTGTTTTTTTTTTGTTAATTAATCTATTTCATATCATGTTGCAGAATGCCTAGGAGTATGTTTTATTTTTTATTTTTTGATAAATTAGCAACTCTGAGCTAGTTAAAAAAAAGGGTTAAAATTTAAAAAACATATATTTTGGTGTTCAGTGAACTTATAGCAGTCATTTAATGTATAATTCATAATTTTTTTAAAGAAGAAAAGGGTTCTTGGGTTCTCCAGGGTTAAAATTTGGGTTTCAAGACATGGTCAGTGTTTCAAAACAGGATTTGAAGTCTTGTTAGAGGTTCAAACTAAGCAGAGAGCTTGAAGGTGATAGTTTCAAGATGAGGTTTTAAATTGCGGTGAATGTTTCAATCAAAGATTAGGATTTTGAGTTTCATAGTTATGTTTAGGGCTTCAAGGCAGGGTTGGGTTTCGAACAAATGTCAGTGTTTGAAATTGGGGTCTCAAGACATGGTTCGGCTTTTGAAATAGGATTTGAAGCCTGGTTTGAGGTTCAATCAAGGGCAGGGCTTTGCAATTAGGGTTTAAAGCCAGGGTTGGGTTTTGAGGTAGGGTTTTAAATCATTGTCAAGGTGTCAAGAAAATACCATGTTTTTATATTGGTCCTTCAAGGCAGACATGGGATTTAAATTTGAGTTTAAATCAGGGTGAATATTTCAAGCAAAGAATGGGGCTTTAAATTACGGTTTCAAGCCTGAGTTAGGGTTTCAAACAAGGGTCTGTGTTTCAAATTATGGTTTCAAGATGGGATTGGGTTTCAAATTGGGGTTTTCAAGCCTGTGTTGGAGTTTAAAAAAAGGGGTCCATTTTTCAAATGAGGGTTTGAAGACATGGTTTGAGGTTCAAACAAGACTCGGGTCTTTAGAATTAAATTTCCAAGTAATGGTTAAGGTTTCAACACAGGGTTTCAAGCAATGGGTAGGTTTCAAATGAGGGTTTCTGTTTCAACTAGCCAGGTTTGAGTTTCAAAATAGGGTTTTAAATCATGGTGAACCTTTCAAGGAAAGGTTAAGTTTTGAGACGACTTGTACGGCACAGATATAACTCCAAAACCGTCATTTTGAGTTCCAGTCAAGCGTTGCTTTGTGTCTCCCACAGGCTACGGCCACGCGGCCCCTAGCACGGACTCAGGGAAAGTCTTCTGCATGTTCTACGCCCTGCTGGGCATCCCGCTCACCCTAGTCATGTTCCAGAGCTTGGGCGAGCGCATCAACACGCTAGTGCGCCACCTGCTGCACCGAGTCAAGAAGTGCCTGGCGCTGCGCCACACCGAGGTCTCCATGGCCAACATGGTGGCGGTGGGCTTCCTCTCCTGTGCGGGCACCCTGTGCGTGGGGGCGGCCGCCTTCTCCCGCAGCGAGGGCTGGAGCTTCCTGCACGCCTTCTACTACTGCTTCATCACGCTCACCACCATCGGCTTCGGCGACTACGTGGCCCTGCAGCGGCACGACGCGCTGCAGAAGGAGCCGCGCTACGTGGCCTTCTGCTTCGTCTACATCCTGATGGGCTTGACGGTCATCGGCGCCTTCCTCAACTTGGTGGTGCTGCGCTTCCTCACCATGAATGCCGAGGACGAGCGGAGGGATGCCCGGAGGCACGGGGCCAAGCCCGGTTCGGAGATGGCGTGCCTGGTGCCGCCCGCCGCCTCCGCGCCGTCTACGCCCAAGGCTAAAGACGTCTACACCGAGGTGTTGCACTTCCAGACCATCTGCTCATGCCTGTGGTACCGCAGCGAGGACAAGCCTCGGGCACCTTCTGACGCCGTCCCCCGGGAGCTCGGCTTCACTGAGGCTTACCTGCCGCGGGACAGGACGAGGTTCGTCGAGACGGCGTCCACGGGTTGCGTGTGCACGCCGCGCCGGCGCTCCAAGAGGCGCCTGGACATTCTCTCGCCGTTCCGGATGTTTATGAGACGCAGCTCCGTGTAGGGGCAAAGCTACGCCAAAAGCGGACGACTCACGCTTGGTGGGAGATTTCAACTTGTGGTGCTAAGCAAACAAAAACACAAATTGTGAACTTGATAGTTGTATTGCAGGTCTTCTTTAGGTGTAGGCTACACACTTAAATAGCAAAACCAACTCAAAACAAGCAACAAAGTTGCAGTGATGCAGACTCGGAGGTGGCAATTAAACCCAGGTCCAAAAAGTAAAAACCCTGCCACAGTTTGGAACGATTTCCCTTGGAGCTAGCGAGATTAACCTGGCAAGGTAAATGAGCTCCTGTGGCAGGGTTTGGCAAATTTCGGGTCCAGAAAGTATACCTGCCAGTTTGGCTTTAGCCACAGGTGCTTTTAATCAACTGGCTGTTAAACGAGTTCCCGGTGTTTGTTTACCTGCAGCTAAATCAATAGTGTGGCAGAGTTTTTACTTTCTGGACCTGGATTTGTCAAAACCTGCCACAGTTAGCCACAGATGCTAGCTATCTTATACTAGTTCCTCGGGAGCTTGTTTACCTTGCCGGTTGAGTAGAAGCACCTGTGGCTAAAGCCAGCAGGGGTTTTTTCTGCCACAGTTTAGCATTAGCCACAAGTAGCTAGCTGGCTAGAAGGGGGCTCGTTTACCTTGCCGGTTGAGTAGAAGCACCTGTGGCTAAAGCCAGCAGGGTTTTTTCCTGCCACAGTTTAGCATTAGCCACAAGTAGCTAGCTGGCTAGAAGGGGGCTCGTTTACTTTGCCGGTTGAGTAGAAGCACCTGTGGCTAAAGCCAAACTGGCAGGTATACTTTCTGGACCCGAAATTTGTCAAACCCTGCCACAGGAGCTCATTTACCTTGCCAGGTTAATCTCGCTAGCTCCTAGGGAAATTGTTTACCTTGCCGTTTGAGTAGAGGCACCTGTGGCTAAAGCCAGCAGGGTTTTTTTCTGCCACAGTTTAGCATTAGCCACAGGTAGCTAGCTGGCTAGAAGGGCGCTGGTTTACTTTGAGGGTTGAGTAGAAGCACCTGTGGCCAAAGCCAAACTGCAGCAGGGTTTTTACTTTCTGGATCTGGATTTGGCAAACCCTGCCACAGTTTGGCTTTAGTCACAGGTGCTAGCTAGCTCACTAGCTCCTCAGGAGCTCATTTACCTTGGCGATTCGCTCGATAGCTCACAAGGAACTTTGCCAAACCCTGCCACAGTTTGGAAACATTAGGAACAGGTCTAATAAGTCTTTAGTTCGCTCCTAACCATACCGATGATAACAACTCAAAATAAGCAGTCAGTGCTGCTCAATTTGTGGTGCTAAAAACTCCAGGTATTCTTCATGCATGCAAACTTCAGGGTTTCAAATTAGGTTGCAGTTGTGCAATATCATAAAGAGTCTCCGGGATGGCTTGTTTGATGAGAACTGTAAAAAACAACAACACAATTCAAAATACACGACATAGCTGGTTCACTTTCATGAAGTGATTGTTATTCCCGGAAAAAAAGGAGAGGTGGGAGTAGTAGATGGTAAGAGGACTATTTTTTGAGACTATCTTTAGCGTCGGTCTGCATTGGCAGATGGGAGGGGCTTTGCCATGTTAGCACAAAGGATAATTATCAAGCTGTCAATCACTGCCTGACATAGACTCCGATAGACAGTAATTAGAAAAGTCCACTAAAGGCATAGGGACACTATACATCGTGTTTTCCTATTTTAATAGCAAAAATATTAATAATCACTCAGTAAGTGTAATCCATACATAATGAAAAACAGACACACTGTTTACTGTCAGTAACTCTTTATGTATAGAAACCGCGTAGTGCAATCCAGATGGTTTCCCTCTTGGAATTCTGACCCAGGTCCAGGTCCGGAAAACCTACAGTAGTCTCGTTACATGCAGTGGGGTGACACAGTGTCATGTAAAAGTGCTTAGTTGATATTAATGTGGCCCAACATGGGACAGAGATGGGATCCTGGGAGGGTGACCGTGCTAAAGTATAGTACGATATAACTGGCCAATGACGTGAAATAAGCCACAAAGTTGGTAAAGCTACAGTATTGTAGTGTTGTATCATGAAGTAACGTCAAATGTTAACAAGCGCAATGTAATTAATGGCCAATGTACAGCAGCATTTGCCCCATTGGTGACAATGTTCACAAGGGGTGTAACGAAATTTTAATCGGAAAAGCGGTTTTGATTTAAAATGTTAGTACAGGTACCTCAAATTAAACCAAATCAAATCGTTCCACTTTAAAACACACCGTCCTTGAATCGTAGCGCACCCCGTACGTATCAAATGGTCTTTTATGAGATGCACAGCCCGAGTGCTAACCCTTGACGGGAAACCGTTAAAAACACAGTCGGACATACAAACACGGCACGTCTCCGCCACATCGAGGTTCGCGAGGCCTGGCCACGTGCCCGCGAAGGCCGCCTTCGGCCATTAAACCGACGACAGAAGGAGCATCCGTTGGACAAATCCCTGTATTGAACCCCCGCCGGCCGAGCATCTGCTGTTTGTGCTTTGGCAGCCGATCCGACTATCTCTGTCAGAGCCCAAAAATAGTCCCCCTGAGAAGGTCAGCCTCCACGTTACATCCATTGAACACTGAATGCACCATCGGGTCCCCAAAAAAGGGAGGCTATTTTAAATGTACCAGGCAGCACGTACTCCCGGGATACCTTTGCTGAGCCCACACACCTTCTCGTGTAGCTTCCACATGACACTTTGCTTCTTCCAGAGCCATGAAGGATAAAAAGAGCATCTGCCAAAATCGATGTCAAATGTAGTCCCCTAAAAAAAAAATGTGTTTGAGTGTTACTTGTGTCATTGTGTAATTGATGGCAATATTGCAGTTATTCAACTGTATGCTCATATTTTTTTTTTAAATAAAAGTTATATTTTTTAGAATGATAGAATTTTATGATGCATCAATGTTAACAATTATTATTTTTGATTAATAAATGCTCCTGTTACATAATACTTGGGACAACATACACATGACAATATCACTTGGTGGCGCAAATGTGGTGGTAGTCAGGTGGTTTGGCAGCCATCATTTGAGGTATTATTGAGGATTAAATGTTGTTTATAAAACAACCACATAACTTTTCCTTAAAGTCAGCTAGCTTAATGTTAACGCATAGCGGGAAATGCCATTGACGGATTAGCCTCAGTGTCGCGGCGTTATTGAACAAAGGGGTATTTGAATCCAATAGTGGAGCAACTCATTGAGACAGATCGTGTAAAGAATAATCACAGCCTACATTCCTTATCCTAAAACAAAAATGACTGTGATGTGATTTACAGCGGGGCTGAGACTGGGATGCCTTTTGCCATGTAGGCTACAGTAGGTCCCGATGCCTGGACTACACCGCCCCCAGGTGGCCAAGATGTGCACACCAGCACAATGTCCACTGAAATGAATTGAGAAAAAAATGTGGTAAAAATGTTTTATTTCTTTAAGTACAATTTTCTTACTTAAAAAAAACAACATTAGTGGGCACAGCATAATTCAATTCGTATGTCAAGGCACCAATGTATATTGAAGTGTTTTGGAATGATGGAGTCATATATTTCAGTTGAAAATAAGCATATTTAACAGTTGGGGCCATCAATTACATTTTCGTAGTTGGGTCCTGGGACTTCACCGGGGAAGAGGAGTGTTGTTAAATTATTTGAGTGACACGGCTATTTGCTAGGATATAGCGGTTCTTAGGTGAGGACAATGTCTGACTGGTGGGGGGCAGCAATGCTCATCCAGTGCTTAGTCTGCCGGAAATAATAATCATAAGAAGAAGAAGAAGCGGAAACCGCACCGTTGTAAACAACGGCACTTTTCCCTTCCCCGCGGAAGTTCGAAGTCCGAGCAAACTTTCAAAATGGAGCTGAGGGAGGCCGTGAAAGCGTTGTACCACAACAACAAGTTGACGCTTCTGCTCGTCGGCGGGGCAGCCGCCGCCGCCGCCGCCACCACCGTGGTGGTTCTGGGCGTCGGATATAAATACCTGAGGAAGCCGGAGACGCGTGTGCGTGTGGGCGTCGTCTCGCAGCTCTTCGTCCACCCGCTGAAGTCCGGAAAAGCGGCGTCGGTTCCGCTCGCCGAGTGCCTCAAGTTGGGCCTCAAGTGCGGGCAGATACAGGACCGGTGAGTCGATGTCAACATCCAGAGGTTGGAGTGGACGATAGTTAATGTGTTTTGAAACCATATGAGTTATATTTATTATGTCATCTATCTATTTAGCATGTACTGTAAAGAGAAAATATACCACTCTAAAGTATCCTTAACAATTTCTAGAGCTGCAACAACGATTATTTTAATAAACGAATCAGTTGTAAATAATTTTTTGGTTATTACTCATTTAATTGGATTAAAAAAAACGTTTTAATTTCCATTCAACTGCCTTTCCAATTTTCATCCTTTTTAGTGCCTTTCTAACTTATTCCTTACCAATCGTTGCACCTCTTGGTCCACTAAAATTGCCTCTTCTACTCTTCCTTCTCTCTCATTTTCCTCATTCATCAACTCATCAGAGAAAAAAAAAAACATGCATGAGTTAAAGAAAAAGACAGCTGAGTAAAATTGCTAAAAGAACATAGATTGCAAAAAAAGATTCGACAAAATTATTCAGAAATGCTTTCAAAGGGTTCAGTGGTGAACATGAGAGAAAAATAATCGTTTTCAACCTGGACTTAAAAAACCTTCCTGACTTCACTTCTTTTGGCAGCTTATTCCACTTGTGTGCAGCACAACAGCTAAATGCTGCTTCACCATGTTTGGTTTGAACGCTTGTTTCCACTATTTGATCCTAGTCTACAGCTCTCACAGCCCAACTGGGTTTATATTCAACTAGCCATTCATAGAGCAGTAACCGAACTTTAACCTCAGTGACAAAGGTTGAACTAATAAAATTATGGTTAGGTTTTTCTCTAGACATCAAAGATGAGTGTAAATCTTCAATGAATTTAACTTACATGTTTATGTAAACATCAAAGACAGTTAGTTTTCAATTAACACAATGTACGCATTTTTCTAAACATCAAACGTGATTTTGAGTCAACAAATTGACATTTATGTAAACATCAAAGATGATTTTCAGAACTAATGGACAAAATCAAAGACAGTTAAGTCTTCAACAAATAGTGATTTGTAAATAAATGAATTAAAAGATTTCAAAGGCCTTAACGGATTTTTGTAAGCATCAAATACGGCAATCATGAAAATTAAAATACGTTTTTGTAAACATCAAAGACTATTTAGGGCATTCAACAAACACATTTTTCTTTACATCCAAAACTACTTTTTTAAGCTACCTACCGTGTTTTTGTGAACGTCAAAGATGATTGGCAGTGTTGTGCCTGCAGCCAATGGATGGTGGTGACGGAGGACGGCCACATGGTGACGGGCCGGCAGGAGCCTGGTCTGGTTCTGGTGTCTTTGATGTGCGAGGGAGCTGACGTGTGCCTGAACGGGCCCGACATGGCCGAGCTGCGTTTCCCCATCAATCAGCCCAACAACGACGTCATGAAGTGCAGGTGCGTCGCTAACGTTCGAATGGCATCGTCGTCTTGTTTGTCACTCAACGCCTTTGTTGTTTTGTTTTGTGACGGCAGAGTGTTTGGTGCTGACATCCAGGGCCGGGACTGCGGGGACGAAGCCTCCCGTTGGTTGGTCCGCTATCTGAAGGCGGAGAAGATTTTCCGCCTGGTACACTTTGAGCCCCACATGAAGGCCAGGAAGGCGGGGGACGCGGAAGCTCTCTTCTCGCCAAATGAGGTCAGTTCACAGGAATTTGCAATAAAGACACGCACGTGTTTTTGTATCACGAAAGATGAATTAGTTTTCAACAATGGCATTAAACATAAAAGGCAATAATTATGAAATTATTTCATGAGTCTTTAAAACTCATGTTTTCATAAATATCAAAGGCTAGTCTTAATTACGTTATGTTTGTGTTTTGGTTGAAAATCAAAGACGTTTTGGAATTGTCATTGAAAATAATGTATGTAATCTTACATGTAAACATCAAATACTATTCAGTGTTCAACTAGCCTAAAAAAAAGGCGTTTCCAAGAAAATTAAAGACAATTTATAGTTTAGACACATTACGGTAACAAACCTAGCATGCTTCTTTTCGGAAACGTCAAAGACAGTTTAGTGTTCTGCTAATTAAAAAAAAAAAAACAGTTTTATTAAACATCATTTTGAATCTACCATTTCAGAAACGGTTTAGTTTTTAATGAACCTATTGCATGTAATTTTGAGTCTTGTATAACTAGCCTAATGTATGGATTTCCATTAACATCAAAGACCTCAAAGTTTTTTTGTAACGTATAATCTAACCTAACGTACGTGTAAACTTAGAATAATAAACCAAACCAATGAATCTGATTTTTTCAAACATCAAAGACAAGCCTGGATTTTTCTAAACATCAAAGACAATTTATAGTTTTTGTTGAAGTCGTGAACATCAAAGACCTTAGTCAAAAGTATGAATTCTTGGGGGGAAAAACAAGACAATTTGTAATATTCATTTAAAGTAACAGTTTTTGTAAGCGTAACAGATAAACGTGATGATGTGCATTTTTTGTGTGTGTTTTTTTTGGTGTGAAAATCGTAAGACATAATTCACCCTACATTATTTTTCCCGTGCCTTTTTGTGGGTGTGGTCCAGGAGGTGGTGTACTCCGACTGCGGTCCGATCATGCTGCTGTCCGAGGCGTCCGTCAAGCACCTGAGCAGCAAGCTGGACAAGGCCGTGACGGTGGAACGCTTCCGCCCGAACGTCGTCATCAGCGACTGCGAAGCGTTCGCCGAAGTACGACCAGCCTCCTTCTGTCGCCAATAGAATAAAAAAAAATGGCATCATGTGCTACGGAGGCGGAGGACTAATAATACTCACGACTCAACCAGCAACATGCTTTATTTTTTTTTTGTGTGGGTGTGCGCGCACAGGATTCATGGGAAGAGATCCAGATTGGTAACGCTCGTCTGCGGCGGGTGATGTCATGCGGGAGGTAATTTCTTGTTTGTTTTTTGGGTGGAAAACAATTGTTATTTTTCTTAAAATCTTTCTGTCTACACGTGTTGCGCAACTATTTGTTCAAATATCCATTGCGTGAAGGGTTATAACTAACTACAGTATAGCGACATAAATGCTAATTTTGTTAGCCCATCAATGGGGTTTTGGCCTTTTGTCAATTGTGCAGTTTGGTTAAATATAGGACATGGCCGATATGGATTTCTTTTTTTTAGGCAGATTCCAATATTTTGCAGGGGGGAAAAAAAAAATCTAATAATAAATTAATCATCTGTCTGTTAGCGAGAGCCACTACATCGTGATAACTTACATTGATGTTTCTGCATTTGGCAATTTATTATTATTATATTATATTATTAGTATGGGATTTTTTTTAATGGGCTTTAGGTGAACTGATGAATACACACACGCTCGCACGCACGCACGCACGCACGCACACACACACGCACATACACATACTCACCCACATACAAAATATATATATATATATATATATATGTGTGTATATGTATATATATTTAAAAAAAAAACATTTATTAAATTTAAAAAAATAAATAAATTAATTAATTAATCATCTGATTATTTTTTTTAAATAGATAAAACTTTTTTTGTGGGGGGTCCTCTAACACTTACAACAGAAATGAATTCCAGGCAAAACATTGGTTTATTTTACAATACTTTGGCCTTTTAGTAGTTTATGTATTTATTCATTTATTTATCGATTGATTTATTTCACAGCAGAGAGGAATCATCTTATATTCAAGCCTTAAATGTACGCTACACATAAGCAAATTACGACGGTGAAGCCAATTTGTTTCCTATTCTGACCTGCAAACTTTGTCCTCTCGCCAGGTGCATTTTCACCACGGTGGACCCCGAAACTGGAATCATCAACAGAAAGGAGCCTCTTGAAACACTGAAGAGGTATGGCACTGTTGCGGTTTGCAAACAGGGGCCCGCCATTTCTAATATTTTGATTTGATCGTCACAAATGGCCATTAAATCAATCATTTTGTCATTGCAAATGGGAATGCCATTAGTTAAATACGAACGTTGTAAAGTAAATCCAAAAGTCCATTAAATGATTTAAAATACAAATTGAATTCAATTAAAATGCAACATTAATATGAAATAATAAAACAGTCTAATTGATACATAAAAATGAAGTTCGACAAATACAATTCAATTATTGAAACAATTAAAAAAAAGTTCCATACATTTTTGTTAGAAATAGGTTCAATATGGAACGGAATCAAATTTATCATTGCAGATTCATAAGTACAGAGCAACAAAATTTACTTAACAGTTACAAAGTGTTCAAGAGACACAAAAAATGACCAACAGAATGAGACCGATCAGGAAGCTTGGCGGGTTGCCAGGCAACGCTCCGATTTCTCAAATGAAAGAGAAACACAAGGGAGAGAGGAAAAAAAACGCTCCAGCGGTTTAAATAATGGATGGATTGACGTTTTGAAATGTTGTATATTTTGCTGTAATTACATTTTACTCTTGAATTATTATTATTACTATTAATGCAATTTTTTCGGGGGACAATGTTTGTGTGTTCTTGGCCGCGCAGTTACCGACAGTGCAAACCCAGCGAGAAGCACATCTACAAGTCGGCGCCGCTGTTTGGACAGCTGCTTAGCGTGGAGAAGACGGGCGTGATGCAGGTGGGCGATCACGTCTACAAGATCAGCCGCTGATGAAAAACAAGAGCCAACTCGGACCAAGCACTACAATCAAGATCATAATAGCACAAAATCTTTTTTTTTTTTTTTTAACAGGGATGTGATTTGACCAAAGTGAAATTATCTGAAAATTTAGCCGGGGGTCTGGGGGCCGCTGGCAGTGCCCTGGTGGGGGGACACGGGCCCCCCGGAGCTCATGGGTTTTCCGTGTTTTTAAGTACTTTCAATGCACTCACATGACAAAGAAATAGACAAAACAACAGCATAAATTTTCAATGTATATTGAACTATCCCATATAAAATAGCAACATTTTTTAGTTTAGTTTTTATTTTTAACATTTAGTCAACTCAAAATCAGTCACATTCAAAAACATTGGACTGCCTTTGCTTTTAAAAACTATCACTGAGAATATCATCATATCTAACTAATGTGATTACTAAGTTAACACATAAATAATGTTGAAGAGTTCAAATTTCATGAACAAATAATTGTATCATGACCAAATGAAAAGTAACTCATATTAGAGCATACCACAAATGTCTTTGTTATAGCAGAAGATGTTATCTGTCGGAGTCATGTGCATACACAATGAACTACAAAAAAAAAAAAAAATTTTTTTTTTTTGGGGGGGGGGGGGAGATAAAAAAGCGGAATTCCGCGAATTAGCGGAAAAATCACATCCCTGTTTTAAATATATATATATATATATATATATATATATATATATATATACTGTATATATATATATATATACTGTATATATATATATATATATATATATATATATATATATATATATATTAGCGTGACTACTTCATGAAATATGTCTATTAGAGTTCGGTTCATCAAGGATGATCTGTCTTAACGTTTTTAACTTTGTCCACAGGTGACAATTTAGTCTCGAATATTTAGTGTGATTTGTAAACATGTCCAATTTAGAGCTTTCAATAAACCTTACGTATATTGAACGGGCGTTCGTAAACATCAAAGACGGGGTTAGTTGAATGAACCTAATTTTTGTATTTTATTTTTACGAGATGCATTGTGTTTTTTATACATCAAAGATGATTTTGCCTTCAACAAAGGCAATGTGAAAACAAAAACAATTTAGTCTCAATCCCAAGCCTAACAATGTACATAAACGATTTAATCTTGTACGAGCCTGCGTCTTTTCCTGCCTCTGATATGTCGCAAAAAAAGGTTGAAGGAAGCACAAAAATTGTTAGTTTGTGTTTGACATATTTTAAACGCCCCGAGGTATTTGCAAGCCGTGTAAATGTAGTACTGCAAGTTCCACAAACTAACCAAGAATCCATAAACAAATCCAGTAAAACCGGATTTATTACAAATGAACTGGTGAAAATGGTTCTAATTTTTGGGGTGGGGGCCGAGTATGGAATCTATTTTGGATTGTTACTAAAAGTAGTTTGTGCTTTGACCACCTGTTTTTGGATTTGTTTGCTGCTAATATTGCCAAATTTTGCTATTAATTTTTTTCCACATGAAACATGATTTGCATAGAAAAGGCTCTCTGCGGTAACGATTGCCGTTTTTCATGATATCGCATTAAAAATGAAATGTTTGAAAGGAGGGGTACATCCTCACAAAGAGAATGCCAACATGCATATTTTTAGCATCTGTCATTTTCAGTTTCAACTACATCAAAATAATCTAAACCCATTGAAACTGCCTTTGCAGTGTATGATTGTAATCCCACACCCCCTTTAATTTGAGATTTGTTCAAGGTTTTCTTTCTTTAAATAAACACAAGTAATAAATGAATTTAAATGTATATAATATTGTTATGCTAGAATGAAGGCAAATGACCATGCATTGATGTATTGACTGATTTAGAGTTGGTAACTTACTAAACATTTCTAGTTGCAAACATGGCTTTGTGATAAATTCTAAATGTGGCTCGAAACCCTAATTCAAAACTCTACCTGGGCATTGAAACCTTAACTGTCGTTAAAAGCCCTAACCTAGGCTTGATGCCTTAATTTGAAACCCTAACCCTTGGCTATAATTGTAACCCAGGTTTGAAACAAAGCGCAATCATGGCTCTAAACTAAGCCTACTTTGAAACACTCATCCAAGCTTGACACGTTGATTTGAAACCCTACTGTATTCCCAAATCCCTTGCTTGATACCCTAATCCTTATTTAAAACCCTATAACATAAACATTGACGTACAGTGCCTCCGTAGTAAAATAGTCGTTAAATGAGTCTTATTAGCCAATAAAGTGGCCAATCTAGCAGGATTTGTCTCCCCCTGCTGGTCATTAAAAGAAGTCACAACTTTTTTTTCTTCTTTTTGACAACTTTTTTTTAATAGGAAAATATTGATTTTTCACTGGTGCGATTCGATGGCAATGACGTCATCGGTCGCCGTTGAACTCATCGCAGGGGAATGCGATGGCATATTTCAACAAAAACACTTTTAAGAGCGACATTTTCTAAAAATAAACTCTAATCTTCCGCATCCTCGTTTAGTGCGCACATGTTGAAACGCGCTCGCGTATAACGGAATCTAGCAAAAGAGGAAACCAAGATCGGGTGACTTGCTGCTGCTGTCGAAGAGAACAAGGTAATTGCATCTGAATTCAGTTTTATTGCCGTTGTAATCATAAATAATCCATTGTTTTGTCTGCTAAAAAGACACTCTACTTTCTACCACTCGATAAATAGATAGATAGATGTACACAGTATATACGATATATACAGAAGATGAAAATAGAAAAAAAAATCAAAAATAAACCACCTCATTATCACTACTAATAAATGACATCACAATTGTATAGAATATATGAAATAATGCATGGCATCAGGTGTTTCAAGCCGAGGTTTCGTGTTTAGGTTGCAAACAAGGGTTAGAGTTTCGAAACAGAATTAGCGATTTAACTTGAGTTAATGTTTCAAATGAGGGTTTCAAGCAAAAGGTTAAAGGTTACAAATGAGAATGAGATGGTTATGGCTTCATGTTTAGGTTTCAAACTAAGGTCAGGGTTTCAAGGTACGGTTTCTGGAATTAACAATACTGTACATAGTAAAGATTAGTAAATTATCTTAAATAATTGGGGTTTTTGTTGATGTCCTTGTAGAGTGTGCAGGTGTACCTAATGCAGTGTCTGTATGAGGAACGTGATTAAATACATGTCCAGTACAGTCATCGAATAACCTGTCAGTTTCCTTTTGAGCTCACGCTCACAATTACTCAGCATTTGTCACCGGAAACAATGAGTGTGTTTAACTGTATAGAAATGTTTGCAACATTGATGTACAGTGCAATCACAATAAGCCATTCCGCCAAATTAGGACCATTTGCATAAGTGTCATTGACGGATAAAGATTTAAGCAGACCCAACATAGTTAATTTATAATAAAAACACATAAAACATGTATTCATTATTAATAATTAATATTATCTATAATTTAGGACATGGAAAGCTTTCTACAATAGTCGCACCACATATTTTCAACTTAAAACAAAGTTATAAGGCTAACAGTTAGCCAGCTAACAAAACAAGCTAGCTAGCCGAGTGGAGCTTGCTAAACAAGTAAAATTATAATGAAAATATATATTTGTTGGACACTTTTTTTTCAACAGGTTATACCACACGATGTCCAAATATGACCACTACATACCAGTTGCTAAACGGGGAACTTTTTGACATAATAGTTGTGCAAACCTGCTAGCTGCTTCCATGGGTTCTATCTTGTCTTGTGGATGATACAAACGGTCTGTCTTTAAATGCATTTCAAAATAAAAGTCCCAAATTGATTATTTATTTTTAGTGGGCAGGGTGGGCCTGTATAATAATTCATAAAATGAGCATCACTGGACAAACCATCCATAAATAATAAACTTACATTTCTGCCTCTTTTTTTTTCTCTCTCCAACTCTAGCATGTTAGCCTTAAGATAGCGGGGAGTATGTTTAATGTAAGGCAAAATTGTTCCGTTGTTTAAATTTCATAACACAATTGTCTTTGTTTTGTTTAATTTGACAATAAACACTAAGTGGGAGTGGCAACAAACAGCTTGAAGCCTTTTGTTCACTAGTTGCCAAACTGCTGCTTCTGGCCCATCTCAGGAATCTTTTATTTTTATTTTTTTTAAGTCAGTTACTCAAACACAAGAGCGAGATTTTAGCAGACAATTCACAATTACATGAAATGTAGCCTTATGCTAATAGCATGTTGACACTACAGTGGATTTCTTACAAATTATGATATAACATTAAGAAAATTAGTAGTAGTCGGACTGAGCTGAGAGTTTAGCCCGCGCAGTTAGCCTATATTAAAATATGTAGAAAAATAGTGAACTTATAGTTTTGGCCTTCCTGGACACACCATATGGGACTTGTGGAATACTCAAATTTTTTCAAAGTGCATAGTGAAATGTGAATTTAAATGATTTTAAAAAAATAAAATAAACTATTGTTGGGTTTAGTACGTGTGTAAAAAATATACGTGGTACGGCTTTGAAGACCTTATAATATCTCAAAAAGTTGAGAATTGTTTCCATGGGAGAATATTTAGGGTCCTGACCATTGTGATCGCGTTTAGTATAAGTGGAACCGTCTTGAAGATCAAGCAGTTCCAAGTAAACAATTGTATCTTTATTGAATCATCATCACACAGGGCAAGATGATCGACAGACTGAGCGAGTTCCGCACCGTCGCCTCCAAGCCCCCAGATGTGGTGGAGTACAACCTGGGGGACAACCAGGAGGATCCGGAGCAGTATGAGTCTACCGTGCCGCTTTTCTGCGGCGAGGCGGCCATGGATGGCATCCACAGGGAGGTCCAGGCCACCAGGAAGGAGATCCTGCTCCTCACCATGGATGTCAAGCGTCTGGGCAAGGAGAGCAGTCGCTTCCTCACCTCAGTTCGGCGCTTCAGCAGCATCAAGCGGGACGCCAACGCTTTGGGGCGCGCCATCAAGACCCGCGGGGAGGCCCTCATGGCCCGGCTGGAGAAGCTGGGAAGGCTGAGCGAGGAGCTGGCCCGGGAGCACGGCGACTCCTCAGTGGTGGCCCGCGTGGCCCGATGCCAGCTCGCCGCGCTGACCGGGAGCTTCCACCGGGCCATGACGGACTACAACTGCGCCGAGATGGCGCAGCGAGAGAACTGCACGGCGCGCATCCAGCGGCAGGCGGCCATCGTGGGGAAGGAGGTGACCCGGTGCCAGATCGAGGAGATGATGGAGACGGGCAAGTGGGACATGTTCGCGGGAGACGGCTTGTTGATGGCGTCGGACGTGCGCGGCGCCCGCTTGGCGCTGAGCGAGATCGAGACCCGCCGCCAGCAGCTGGTGGAACTGGAGGGCCGCATACGGGACGTGCGCGACCTCTTCCTTCAGGTGGCGGTGCTGGCCGAGGAGCAGGGCTGCAAAGTGGACCAAATCGAGGCAAACGTGCAAGGCGCCCGGGACTACGTGGTCGCCGCTGGTTACCACGTGCGCCAGGCGGTCAAGTACAAGAAGGAGAACCCTTGCAAGAAGATCTTCTGCTGTTGTTTCCCCTGCTGCCACTGAAGTCCACAAGTCGAACCTGGAACACATATTGGGATCGTCCTCCAAGGATCAAATCTACTATCGCACTGTGCCGTCATCGTCGCCGGCATTAGGGTTTTATTTTTTTTAGGCCGATGCTGAAATGGGCCGAAATAAAATTTTGATAACCGATTAATCGCTCGATTAATTAAAATAAAATCACTTTTTTTGTTCCCTAATGCATACAACAATAAACGCAATGGGGTAGATGCCACGGACTTCAGACTTCCGGGTTTCTCACATCAGCGTCGTTTCCGTCCACTGATGGCCAGGTTCCAACACTCGCACCCCAACTGAGACAGACACACAACACACTCGTCGACGGGAACGCGCAAAAGAGGGGCGCAAAGGCGGAAGCGCAAGAACTGGGACGCGGCCCACACCTCAGCAAACAGGAAACGGAAACAAAGCTGATGTGTGAAATCCAGGAAGTTGGAAGTCCCGCCTCCTCCGTGGCATATACCCCATACACATTTGAATTACAGGATGGACATTTGCGTGTTTAACAATACTTTTGTCTTTCAGTCTTGAACATTACGAGAGAAAAATCGACCAATTTCAAATCGAACATTGCTTTATAATGAAAAATTGGCAGATTTTTTGTGAATATTAAAATAGCTAATATTGGCAAACAAGGGTTTGGTTTCAAATTGGTTTCAAGCCAAGGTTCTGGTTTCAAATAAGGGGTTGGTTTGAAATTTCCAAATAATTTCGTATAAGGCAAGTCATCTTTATTTATGTAGCACATTTCGTGCACAAGGTAACACAAATCTTGAAATCTTAATTTGAAAGAATACCCCTGGTTAGTATGTGCATCCATCTTTGTCGTCTGCAAATTCCTTTATTGATGGTCGGGGCAGTTTGTTAGTCACTGGGGGAATTTTTGCACTTAAAATGAGATGGTTGCACTTCCTCTGTTATGTGGGCTGCAATACCGACAGCTGTGTTCACTCTATGTCAACGTAGTGGTTGCAACAATAAAGTTAAAAAGGGAAACGGTGACACATCATTACCAGGATCGCAAATTCGCATTCATACAAAAGAAAATATGACGTCTGGGCAGGAAGTGTCGATGGACGAGCAGAACTTGAAGAAAAACTGTACTGTGCAAATGTTCATTTAATTATTGCAAAGAAATTTTGGGGGATGAAAAAAAAAAATGCAGAGAAATTTTCGACAGATTTTTTTTTAAAGAGAATGATTAGCAGCAAATTGTTAAATATAGCTTCTGAATTTGTGATTTAAAAAAAAAAAGGAAAAAATGCTGAAATTATTTTGCATGAAAAGAAAATAATGAAATTATTTCGGAAAAATATTTTGGAAGGAAAGCAAAGTGTTGAAAATATTTTTGGGGGAAAATGGAGTAAAAGAAACTGGAAAAATAAGAAGTCACATTTTGAAACCATGTCAGATTTTTAGGGAGTAAGGAGCAGCCAATTGTAAATATATTTTCTGATTGTATTTCGACAAAATAAAGAAAAGTTGACAATTTGGGGATTAAATGAAAGACAATTAGAAAAAAAATAATTACAGAAAAGGAAAAGACAAAAATTCAGAATATATATAAAAAAAGGTTTAGAAAAACTTTAAATTGAACAAAAATATTTCAGACGAATCTTGAAAGTAATAACCCTACAAAAAAAACTTCAGACTGATTTTTTTTTTTTGTACGACAAGAAAGTAAAAAAATATTTCTGAAAAATGTGAATAGCAACCATACCTAGATTTTTATATTTTGAAAAATCACCAGATCATGCTAACCTGCATTGCAAAGCCTCTTTATTGTTTTTATTAAAACGCTTGAAAAGCTGGCAACCTGTGGTGAAAGCACACTTCACAGCTGGAGTGAAAACAAAAGGCTTTAGAACACCAGTGAGAAAAAGTACAAAGAAAAACAAAATGGAAATTCAAACGTTTAAAAAAAATAAACAAAATGGAGTCAAACACACGCACACACACACGCACACACACTGTTTTAACATCACACTGTGCCTGAGAACTGAACACTATTAATTAATTTGTCGCTGTCGGGCGGAAACCCCTTCAATCCAAATATGGTTCATTTGTCATTTTAACTCGTTAAAAAATTAAAAAAATTTGAAAATAGCTTGCAAACTAGTCGATTACCTCAAATGCTTCAGCAGTCGAATAGTTGTTAAGCTCCGCCTCTTCCCTCACTCTGCGGAAGCTGTGCAGCATTATGTCTCCTCAAGTTTGACAGTCTAGAAGTCTTGTTAAACAACGAGTAAAAATATATTAGATACATTTCAGTAAGCCTGTTTTATGATTAAAAAAACAAAACAATTATTTTTTATATTATCTTAATCAATTACAGCCTAAGAAATTAGCAATTTTTTTTAGCATCTTATATTATTGATTGAACGACTGCTCATGATTTTGAGTTGTGTTGTTATTGCGCAACAGGCTAGCGTATAGCAGTGTTAGGCAAAATTCCGAGTTTATAATAATCATTTTGGAAAATGCGGGGATTCCGCCCGACAGCGACTGGCTACAAAACAAGTCGACAACCCACATGCATAATAATAACTAAACGTTTTACAGTACATGCTTCAAGTGCAAATCCATAATTCACAAAATGTAAAATACTCATCTGGATGTTACAGAGGCAGCTTTTAGAGTACCAGGAAGAGTGAGTATGCATGTGTGTGTATATATATATATATATATATATATATATATATATATATATATATATATACATACATACACGCTCTTTTCTGACACCTTGACATATAAAACAAACATCTCTCTCTCTCTCTTTTTTTGTTTACATTTCTCACTCAAAAAAACTAAATCAAAGTAGTAGATATTAAAAACGTACAGTAAATCTGTTCATGTCAACACTGCAACACACCTCTACGCTGTATATAACACTGAGGCCTCGTTACTTTAAGAGTAAATAAGCAAAGTCACCTTACCCACCTCTTTCGTTCGCGTCACTTCCTCTACCCGCTAAAGCTAACATAAGATGTAAAGTGAGATTAACATTGTTTTTTTGCAATTAATTTAGCAGGGGGCCACATTTTTGAAAATTTGGGATGAAATTAGAAATGTAACTCAGATGTTTAAAAAAAAAAAAGTCAGAAGAGTTTTGTCAGGAACAGGACTTTTTAGAAACGTTTTTTTATGGATCAAATGAACTGAAAATATTTATATATATTTTGGTTCTAAAATACAAACTCAAAAGTTATCCTAAGCTTATTTTTTACAACCCCTACAAAAATATGAAATGTGTTTTCATATGTTAAATATTTCCAAAAATATTTCTTAAAATAAAAAACATTTACATTAAAATAAAATAAAAAAATATTTCTCTCTTTTTTTTTTAAAACAGATAATCGTTTCTCTCCCCTGCCCACCATACCAAAAGTCACAAAAATGTTATTTTCCCCACAAAATATTGGATCAAAAGAAAACCGCAATTTTTTGGGGGTGAGAAATACATTGACATTTTTGCTGTGAACTTTTCCTATCTCAACATCCCCCCCAAAAACTCTCATGCATGTCTTTTCACCACAAATATCAGGTCAAAATAAGAATATCAGAATGTTATCCGAAAAATGTTTTGACATTTTTCCCAGGTCAAATATTTAGAACGGCCCCTCCCCAAAAACAAACAAACATATTTGATGTTATTTTTGACTTTTGATTTCAGTTAAAAATTAGGAAAACAAAATGCAGATAACCAAGATTTAGTTTTTACCCCCATCATTATTTAATAATTACGATGTCAATCTCACTTTACCTTTCGTTCTCTCTTTCCCACTTTAAAGACATCACGTCGTGCTCCCGCTAACTATTTGAGTGTGCTACAAAAGCGCTAGCGAGGTTCATTAAAATTCGCCGTCCCGTGCCTGCGGGTGTTTTTTTTTTTTGTTTGTCTCTATTCTTCTTCTGACGCTCGCCATTTGAAAACACTCCCGATGGTTTACATTCACTCTTCTTTCTTTTTTTCTTTGTTTATTACCTGCTACATTTTCAGATGGAAGTCGGCTGTTGGTGGCCGCTCCTCGCCTTTAGCTTTAGCGTGCCAGCGCGATTAGCTTGGCGGTGACATCGCAGAGGTTGAAAGTGTGTTTGACCACGGCAAATATTTTGCTAACACGGATGTTTGGTCGGTGTTGCTGTATAGAAATAAAGCTGCGACAGTCACGTCCTCCGCCGCCGACGTATGCACAGTACTGACTTTTGTTTGCTATAAAAATAAAAATCAGAGCGTGAGATTATTTACACAACAGTGGCGTGGTTGTGGATGTGCTCATTTTCAGGGAAAGGAGAATGGGGGTTCAGGGTGTTGTTTTTCTGTAAACACTTGAGTATGGAAAGCCGTTTGAGTGTTTACTCCATATTCTTGTTAGACGGCCTAAGGACCATGTACTTGTACACTCTGCCCTCACTACGGAGTGAGTTCAGTCAATTCAGCGCACTAGTAGAACTGTGTTCTGCAGTGTTGTACAAGTTCAATGGATGCGCAAGTCAATACACCGCCACATGGGGGGGAATGCTACGTTTTTAGCATTTAGCCGACAAGTACGTTTGAACGGACTTGCCACCCGTGCTTCACATGAAAGTTGCAGTTGTCTACTAGTGTTGAATGAATGGAGTGGCAACAATGGGGAAATGCCAGTATTTTGATACAACAACATTTTGATAAAACAAAAAACAAACCTATAAACTAGCTCATTTTTGGAATGGAGAACTTAGCTCAACATTTTGAATTATGAACTGAACTTCGGACTAGTTTGCGCAGAAAATTAACTTTTCCCAAAGTGACACGGCATTAGCAACATTTCTGCTCGACAGGTACGTTTATCACCTCTTTTTGCTTCATATTGCATCTACATTCCCCAAAAATAAAACTTGACACAGTAAGATTGAGTGTTTTAGTGAGACTACATTACAAATAAGTCATGTGCCATGAAGACAGCCATAGCTAACGTTAGCTTGCTTACATTGCTAATGCCAGCAAGCTAACGTTAGCTTGCTTACATTGCTAATGCCAGCAAGCTAACGTTAGCTTGCTTACATTGCTAATGCCAGCAAGCTAACGTTAGCTTGCTTACATTGCTAATGCCAGCTTAGTGTTGCTATTTATTGCGACTGCGCACTTTATCGGGGAGGGCTAACTGGTAGTAAATTGAAGCTACATTCAAATCATGCTAGCAGTTTTAGCAACGCATACTGCCCCTTTAAGGGCTATGTACTGATAAAATCTTTGCTGTCAATAGTAGAACAAACTTGGTATAATAGCCTGACAACCCCATGTTACTAGTGAGGCAGAACTCTACACTAGTTGACATCTGCACATGATTTGTACTACTAGCGAATCACTAGATGTTAACTATTAGCATTGTATGTTACTAGTAGTATTGCCCAAGTTCAACGATTAGGGTCACTTACGCAAGACGCTAATATACTAGTAAGGTTTAATTGCCTATTAATAGTTCAAAAGTGGCACTAGTAGTAAGGCAGCCATTCTACTATAGGGTGTCCTGGTAGGTCTACATGAACCATAAGATGGATTTCAAGAATAGCAAATAAACAAGTTATTTGCCATCCTTGACAATCCAGTGCACTAGTAGAACAACTTTTGAACAAGCAACATTTTCAACTCCTAGTGGGAAATGCTATTCATAACACAGTCGTTCTACTCGTGCCCTGAATTTTCTTCCTGGTGAGGACGGCGGGTCAGTGTATTAGTACACAAACCTTAAATTGGATATCAAAGATATGGAATTGATTGTCAAAGGGCTTTCCATAAAGTAAGAGAATTTGACGTTGAGGCGTTTAGGCCACGGGCTTGAGCACAGAGCGTAAACAGCGGCCCTCCTTGGTCAGCTCCCGGGTGAAACACATGCAGGGCAGCGGGATGGCCTCCTCGCGCCGCGCCACCGTGTTGAACTTGCACTTCTTCAGGTGGTCCGCCATGCTGGTGATGTTGGCGAACTTCCACTCGTTCACCGTGCCGAAGGCCGTGCTGAAGCGCCACACCTGTGAAAGTAGGCGGAGCGTCACGGCAAAAGAAGATGCTGGCGGGGATTATTTAGTTTATTGATTAAATAGATTTTTTTTTTAAGTTTTAATCCCATCTCTTTATTTTAAATGAATTATGATTCAACTACTGGCTTGTAAAAAAATCAGGACAAATGCTGAACATTGCTTTCCGAAATAAAAGCAGATGATTGCAAATTTCTTATAAAAAAAACAAAAACCGATGATAATCAAACTGCTTTTTGGATAGACTACAGAAATCTGACTTACTGTTGAGTAGCTGGACAATTTTAGATTAATCCGGTCCATTGCACCTCTATTTGTAAGCGTTCACTGCGACAACTTAAAATTCTATCAAACAATTGTGATGTCAGTAAATTGGATTACAACAATCATGCAAACAAATGTGTGGCTTGTTTACTTCAATATTTCATGTTTTATAAAACCATATCGTTGCTGCTATGTGGAAAACACTTGTGTACATTTTTTTTCCATAACATTTTTGGGATGTCTGCATTCAGTTTCATCCCATAAACGTAAAAATAAATATATATATTTTAAATGGACATAAGTGTTTTTTTTATTTATAGAAGTGACGATATGTAAAAATGTGGACAGTGCTTAACTAGACGCTACAAAAATTAATAAATTAAATATAGTTACAGTTTACATCTAAAAAACAAAGCCGACTAAATGAAATGAAGCCGTTTTTCCCCCTCAATTGCGGTGTTTCTGATTTGAAAATTGCATTCTACTACATTGAGATGTCAATTAGAATAGCACTGGAATCCACACAGAGAAATAAATCCACGTCAATGACAACATAACGGAGGCAACGCCGACCTTGTCCGTGATCTGCCACGACAGCGAGCCGTCCTCCCGCCGCTTCTTCTCCCACAGCAGGACGACCATGCCGCGCATCTGGAGGAGGCTGGCGCACACGTCCCTCATGGCGCGCGACGTCCTGGACAGCTGACACAGGCTGAAGCTGTCCAGGAAGCTGGCCACGTGCTGCAGCACCTCGAAGGGCAGCCCGCTAAACTGGTCGCACTTGAAGCCCGGGCGGGAGTTCCTCGGCGGCTTGTCGCCGCTTTTGGCGGGGAGGCCCGGCTGCACGCCGAAGGAGCCCAGGTGGCGGTCGTGGATGATGCGGAAACCCTGCACCGACGGGCAGAAGCGCCTCTGCGAGTAGGTGCAGCCATAGTACGCCAGGGGGCAGCGTTGCTCCATCCAGCCGTTGAGCCCGGCGTGGATGTCGCCGTGCACGTTCTTGAAGTGCGAGGAGAACTCGTCGCGACGGAACAGCTGGCCGCACACGAAGGTGAACATGGAGCGCTGCTTGGTTTGGTAGCGCGCCACGCACTCCAGCACCAGGTCCAGGCGCAGCGTGTGGAAGGGGCTGGGGTTGGACAGCTGCGGGCTGGCGTGGTCGCAAGCTGACGCCGACGCGATGTCGCCCACCATGGTGTTGGTGGCCAGGATGGCGGAGGGGAAGGAAAATGTCTGCGTGCCAAAGTCGATGTGATAGCCGTCCACGAAGCGGCTGTCGGAGATGCCGCGCCCGCCAGGCGAGTCGCCCAAGCAGAAGAGCAAGGCGGCCGTGATCAGGTCGATCCCGTGCAGACCCATGGGGTCGTCGGCCACCTCCAGGTCCGACGTGTCCACCGCCTTGTCTTCCATCTTGGCACGGAAGAGGTACGGGTCCGAGAGAAGCACGCGGCGCCCGTTGAATGTAAACATGCTGATCCCGCGCAGGACTTCTACATTCTGGAGTTTGCGCTCCAGGCAGCGGTACCTGAGCTCGGTGGGTAGCTGGTGCAAAAAGTTGTTCCTCACGTGGTCTGAGAGGAGGAAGGGCATGGGTGCAGCCAGCGGTTGCGGGTGGGGGTCCGGCATGATGGCGGGTACCAAGTCCCGAGCCGCCTCGGGCCACACGGGCTCCAGCGCCTCTTTCTCCTCTACCGGGTCTTCGATGTCATCTTCCTTATCATCAAAAAACAACTCCACAAAATCCTCCTCCGGCCAAGCGAGAGCCCCGTCGTCCTCGTTTGCGCCACCCACCGCCCCCAGCTCGCACTCGGAGTCCGAGTCACTCTCGCGCATGTCCACGTTCTTCCCCGCGCCGCCGTTTTCCCCGTTTAGACCGACGCCTTTGGAGTGCGTGAGGATGTCCAAGGCCGCCGCCAAGCTCCGGCTCGTCTCCACCGAGGCTCGGTACAAGTCGCTGTATGGCTCCTCCTCCATCTCCACTGCTCCGTTGGTGGCCTCGCCGCTGGGAGCCGTTGCCATCTTGTCGCTGTCCCCTTTGCCGTCCTTGGACACGTTGGTGGTGACCTTGAGGGACTCCAGGAGCATTCGCTGGTCCTGCAGGTAGAGTTGCAAAGGGGTGGAACATTTTCCGAAATTTCACACACGGCTTCCACTGAATTTTCATTTAACATGGAATTTTGTAAATACGGTGAAATCACTATATCACGGTTCATCTTGCAGAATGAGGACGACCACCAGTAAACTTTTTTTTTTACATTATATATGCAGGTCTGAATTTAGAGAGGCAGAGAAGTTCGCAGACTAAACTCCAGTAATTATAGTTTCCACGGAGCACAGAATATAATATAAACCTGTGAGTGATGTTGTATGCTAATGTCCATTAGTCCATCAACAGCATTTCGCATTATATGTTAGCCTTGAGCTAGCAGACTTTTTTTTTTTAATGACACGATTTGATTGAACCTGTGTTTAACAATGTTTAATTCTGTCGTATGTGTGACTTAATCATAAACTCCAAAACACACAGTGAATAAGTATCACTCCATCTACGTCTATTTCATTCCCGAAATTTTACAAATGTACCTGCAGGGCCAGTGCCATGTCCAGCTGCTCCACCTCGTCAAAGTCCTGACTCAGGTTCTCATAGGACTTGCGATCAGCGTAGCTGACTGGCCAGCGGTTCCACTCCATGGTGCAGCAGACGATGCTGGCGGGACAAGTCTCCAAGTGCTGCGCCATCTTGGCCCGGGCCACGGCAAAGGGGCAGCCGAAACCGCTGTTGAGGCACGGCAGGCGCTCGTACGGACACAGCAGGCGGTGCTCTGGCAGCTTGCACGCATGGAAGACGGCGCCGCACACCAGCGGGCAGCCGATGAGGTCACAGGACTGACCCGCCTCCGGCCGCACCATGCACCTCCGGTTGATGCATTTAAGGCAGTGCGGGTGCAGACTTTCCATCTTCTCTGAAATGAGATGGGGCACGACCCTGGAATGCACAAAATGACATCATTTGTACCTCCAAGTCACGTTTTTTTTAATGATTTTTTCATTAGAGAAATAAGTGAAATGTTTTCGAGAAAACAGATACAGTACAAGAAAACTTAAACTAAATTAGAAACCACTTAACTTTTTTATATAACGTCATAAAACTCATTTGAGAAAGGGCTTGATTGAAACGGAAAAGTATTTTAGAAAAAAAAAGTGCGGTCAAGATATTTTATATAAAAAAAATATAAAAAGTGAAACTTCAGAAACATTTCTGAAAGCCTTGGAGTTTTTACATGAAAAAAAAATACTAATATTTCAGAAAAAAAAGAAAACATTCAAGAAAGAAAAACACTTGAAAAAGCACCTTTTTTGAAAGAACATTTTTTAAACATTTCAAAGCTAATTAATTAAACAATTTATTAAACAGAAACATATATATTTAGAAAGTTTTAGCTAAAAACAAAAATATTTCAAAGTTTTAAAAGGTGAAAAGAAAAAGAAAACACATTTACTTATACAAGATAGTTCAACAATTTCTAATGTAAAAAAAAACATTATTTCAATATTTCAAAACTTGAATGCTTTAAGTCGAGGAGTATATATGACTTTTTTTTAAGCACCCAAGTCACTTGATTTTGAGTATCTGCCAATACCGAGTCCTGATCCAATGACGGGGAAGAAGAAGGGGAAAAAAAATCACGACTATTGTCATTTTTTTATTTAATCAAAACAAGGTATCCCAACATAATACTCAGTATAATGATTACATTATAAATTACATTAGTTACTACTGTAATGTAACCCAAACCAAAGGCAAGGTTTCAGGAAAAGGGATAATAGTTTATAATAAAACGGTTTTTTTTATTGGTAACGAAATTTGGATAAAATTCTTCTGACCGCTGCGCAAATAACGACCACATTTCTGTCGTTACCCAATACTTCTGCAATAGCTCATGTGTTTTCAATAACACACCTTGTCAACATATTGCACATACATATACACGTGTGTTCGTTCCATAAACAGAGTGCCTGGGAGTGTTTACTGAAGGGACCGACCGAGTTAACATGTCGCAACGCCGCTATTTGGTTACATGGAAACTCGGCGGATCTTCCAGGCTGACCCTCCTCCACTTCTTGTTTTTTGGGAAAAGCACCGGCTTTTAAAGGATGAACAGCTCACGGACGATTAATACCATAATCCATCACATGAGAGCTGTTGTTCAACTTTGTGTACCAACTAAAACAAACATTTCACTCAAGTAACCAACAAGACGTACAATGGCAACACTCGCACGTTAGTCTATGCTTATTAACATTGCGGCGTTTGGACAAAACAGGCGGCTATAAAAAGTCACATTTGAGAAGTTTGCCGGACAAAAGAACAACAACACGGCTAAGCCCAGCTAGCATGCTACACCTGTTAGCCGACTCACGGTTAGCCGCGTTAGCTTTGTCCAAACAGCTTACCCGGAATTTCGGCGCGTCGTCTGGTATGTTAACTTTTTCGTAGATTTATGTCAGCTCCGTAGGCGTGAATAATGCGGCGCCGACAGCTAAGCGCACATTTCTGGGGGTGTATTTAAAGCCCCCAACTATCGTGTGAGTGCGCTAAATGCAGCCGCACGATCAGTTCTTCTTCTGCTTCACCGGGATGGAGCTGCACGACTTCTTTGGGGCGCCGTGCGATGACGTCCTCGCGAAAAGTGCGTAGTGGTGTTTTCCACCAATCACAGCGCTCAGATGTCTTTATGCCTCTTTTCGTTCATTTCATACGACGGCCATGTATAAATATATTTTTTTAGAGGGCGGAGGCAATATTCCGTGAAAAAAACTCACAAATTTGCCACTTTATAATATGAAAGTGCCAGATTTGCGCGAAAAAACTCGTGAATTTGCGAGTGTATAAAGTGACAGAATTGCGAGAGAAATAAACTTACGAAAAATACACGTAGCGTAGCTATAGTCTAATCATGTGAGGATTCGTTGGTGGTTAATGGCACATTGTTAATAAAATGAAACGGCAGGATGGAGACGGATTCATTCTTAAATTTAAACTTTACTCGTCATTCACCGCAGTTTGAGCGACAACACTTCCTGATCCCCTATCAGCTCAGCTGACTAACACTAACCAATCAGATGCTTCAAAATGCTAGCGAATGACGGAGTGCAGCAGATTCAACTTAAACTTCGATACTTGTACAGAAAATACCAACATGTATGTACGTGTAAATACTAATTCTGAAAACATAAATGTATAAGTAAATATACATTTCAACAAATTAACTTAAATGCTTGATCATCCGGGTGTGGATCATCGCAAAGTGAGGCGTCTTTGTCGCTGGCCAGTGGCCGTACACAAAGCTTCAAAGACCGAATGCTTAATATCATATGGTTAATTTCTGCTAAAGCAATCTCATTTGGAAACCCAACCGAAAAGTATTGTCACTAACAGTCGAGTAGTACGCAACGTGTAGTTCTTTTTTTTTTTCCCCCCTCGCAAATCTGCCAGTTTATAAAGTCGCAGTTTTGCCACTTTATAAAGTCGCAAACTTGAGTTTTTTTTATATTTATACGTGGCCCTAATACGCCGTAATTTCATGACAGTACACAGCAATTTGTACACAGTGGGACAAATTATTAATGGTCAAAATCTGCGCTAGATTTATTTTTTTTGCGAATCTACGCTCCAGTCCAACAGTTGGCGGTAATGCATCTGAACGCTGGTTTGCCAACCGTCATTACACGCAGAAGAAGAATCTGAGTTGTTTTCGACACGTGATGAAAATACATATGGGCGCTGACCAACAAAAACATTGTGCGCGATTTTCTGCTCCCTTTTTTCTATTTTAAAACTATGGATTTGGAATCCATGAAATATGTGGAGCTACGCGGCTTAGCAAAAAAACTTGGTCTAAAAGCTAATATGAAGGTAAGGGGAAACATTTCCTACGTGCTTACATGTACTGTATTAAAAAATATACTCGCCTAACATGTACGTGTGCAAATAGGCAGACAAGTTAGTGGAAGCTATTAAGAAGCATTTTGAGCAACAAAACGACACTGAGAAAGACAAGGTAAATTTTTGAATCACGTGTAATGTTTTGGCGCGGCAGATTCGTCAAAGTGGAGCGGCGATCTCATTATTATATTTGTGTTTGTTTGTTTTTATCTAGGCTGAAGAGCTGGAGGCCGACGTCACTGCTGATGGGAAGGCAGACGAATCCAAAGAGGTATTTTACTCGTCTTCAGAAAAGAGCAGTAGAGTGCAGAACAACGCCAAGGATGAAGCAGGTCAGCAATCCTTAATTAATATATTCATCATAATAATTTCCGGGCTCCAGGCTCACTTTTTTTTTATTACTAGGAGCAAAGTGGCCCCTATCCTGAAATTTTAGGGGCGTTAAGTAGAACATTTAGGGGTGCACACTGTAAATTGACTTGCAAAGTAAATATTCACCCCACTCATTTTCACTATACTGATAAATGGGCTGAAGTGTGTTGTAGATGTTTGTCAGCAACAACAAAAAATATTTAAGAATAGTAATTGAAAATAAAATCCGTGAATTTACTGGTTACTAAAATGCGAGTAGATGAAAAATTTACCTGGAGCAAAATGTCACCATTTAAGGGCAGCCTGCAGCCCTGGGGGTTTTACAGTCCTGTATTTACGCAAAATAATGGCTGGGGAAACTTATTTACTGAACTACAGGGTTGTGGTGGCATCTGTTAGATGGGAGGGCAAGATTTGAGAATAATATGAAACAATTTTAGAGGTATAAATGTGGCGTTTAAAAGATTGCAACCAGAGTTTGCATTACAGATTATCATTTTTGGCAAATGTCACCTTTCTACTGCAGTTGTATTAGTCATTAGTTTTCACCGAAGATAAAGAATATATGCTCTTGAGTGTTTTTGTATCTTGTGTTAGGTTGTCAAACAGGGAGCACAGAGCAACGAACAAACTTGAAGTTTCTGGTCCGGTTGGGGAAAAGTCCATCCGAAGCACTGGGATTACTGCAGCAAGTGTACGGAGATGAGACGATGTCACGCTCGCGTGTTTTTGAGTGGTGCAAGAGGTTTAAAGAGGGACGAGAGGATGTGGAAGACGACCCCAGGAGCGGAAGGCCTACAACCAGCAGAACTGAGGCCAACGTGGAGCGCGTCAGGCAGATGCTGAGTGGCGATCGTCGGTTGACTGTTCGGTTGATCGCAAATGAGCTGGGCATAAACCGGGACAACGTCTGGAAGATTATCACTGAAGATTTGGCCATGCAGAAAGTCTGACACATCTCTACTCTTTAATCAAATTTAGAGAGTGCTGACTTTAGCACAAGTTTGAATGTAATTGGTTCATTCTTAATGCAGCCACATCCGCAGTTATAAGAGTATGTGTACACTGGTGCAACCTGATTATCTCGGCTGTTTATTTTCACAGTACATTTTATTTTTTCAATTTGACAAAATAGTGGGAAAATTGTCTCTTTAAATTATTACAAAATAGACATTTTATATTCACAGTACATTCCATATGTAAGATTTTTTTCATTCTGTGGATTATTTATAGTTGTGTTTATTTTTATTGTGCGGTGTGGAGTTTATCAGTAGTTACTGGTGGGACAAGTCATTAATTATAGCACACTGTGCTGGTGTGAGACGGCGCAAGCTTGCCCATAATTAACACTGGTTGCTAAGTGACCGAGCAGGAAGTAGACTGGTGCCTTTTCACACTATTTTGGACATAAGGCAAGACTGCTTTATTTTTATAGCGCATTTCATACACAAGGTAACAGCTTCACATATTTTAAACTACAACAGTTAAAAGCACTTGCAAATAAGAGTTAAAGCCATTTAAAAGCAGTGTGAAGGGGGAAAGTACAAAATAGCTTTAAAAAAAAATAGGGTGACAAAACGGCCTCTTTTGGGATGACAGACATTTTCTTACGTCCTGTTTTATAAATTCATGAAAATGTCCTGTTGGCATTGCGTACACTTGTGTACAACTGCAATTGGTACCACAATTTCAAGGTCGGGACAAGTGTCCTCTTTTTTTGGGAATGGGAATATGGTCAACCTAGAAAATAAAGAATAAAATAAATCTTATTTTTAAAACGCGTTACGTCGCACGGTGATGACGTACAGGAGTCACGATGGGTGGTTAATTTTGACTTGAGTTGTGTTGAATAAATGCGTCCAGCAGCTTCTTTCCAAAAGAGCACAAGTTCCTGATTATTTCTTCTATTGTGTGTGTGTGTATGCGCGCGCGACACGTTTGTAACAGAATGTAGTAAATGAAACTACGGTCACGAATGGAACTACGGTATTATGAAACCCGAACGAGTATATATCACATATTTGTTCAAAAACAATCAAACTCCCCGTCTGTGTCTGTGTGTTTTTATTTATTATCGCAGAAGAATTAGAGGCGCAGCATACTTTCTTTTTTTTCCATGTTTGCTGACGGCTTCCGTATGTCCGCGTCTGTGATTGGACGAGAGCCTTTCCTTGCACCATCAACCAATCATGTGCCCGCGCCCCTGATTTGAATCGGTTAACCGCTGTTTGGTGTCGAGACTGAGGCTAGACGAGCATTGTGCGAATTTGTTTTATCCTTACGCTTGTTATCACCACTTTATTAGTCACACAAAACTATGGATTTGGATTCAATGAAATATGCCCAGCTACGCAACCTGGCGAAGCAGCTGGGTCTCAAGGCTAATGTAAAGGTAAGGGAACGAAATTTCTTTGGCGATAACATTTAGCCTAACGAATACAAATGCACTACGTTTTTGTTCAGAAGTACACGTCTAACTACTATATACGTGTGCAAATAGGCGGACAAGTTGTTAAAAGCCGTCAAGAAGCAGTTAGAGCAACAAAAGGATACCGAGGAACACAAGGTAAACATTTGAAGTCTTGTGTTTCGGCCCGACAAATAAAAAAAAAAAAAACTGAGCGGAGTTCTTAAGAACTGTAATTTTTTTTTTCGTGTTAAGGAGGTAGAAAATCTGGAGACCAATGTCACCGCTGAGGTGAAGACAGAAACGGAGGTGGTTTGCAGCTCCTCAGTGTTTGTGAACACACGTCGAGGAAAAGCAAAAAAGAAAAGAGCCAGTGATTCTGATGTCAAGTTGGACGATGAGGTATTCACGTCGTGCCCCAAAACCACGTACGTGAACGCAACACTGAATGCTTCTTTTTCTCATAGAACATACTTTTTCCTTCAAAGGGAGGCAGTGAAGTGGTCCCAGAAATCCACGCCCACAAGAAGATTCGTTTGTCTTCTTTATCCAAAATTGAGAATGGAGAGAATGAGCCTGCGGTCAAGTTTTCAGACCTGAGCAGTCGAGTGAAGAGTGATGACAAGGATGAAGCAGGTCAGTAACTCCTAAGCGTTTGATGAAAGGCATTGATGTTGAAAATGATTTTTAGGGGGGGTTTGTTTTTGTAGGTAATGTTCCTAGTGTGGCCAAATCCACTAGGATCCCTCGCTCTAAAGGGCAGCAGGGCAAGAGGACAGCCCTGAGACCAGTCACTCCCAGTAGGTGCTCCTTTTCCTTAAAACAAGCAAGTACCATCAAAAAACAGTCCCGCATTAGTATATTTTCCTTTTCTTGCGCAGACTTCCAAAAACTCCACGAGGCAAATTTCAACAAGATGGAGTCCATTGATGACTATATGCAGAGGAAGAATAAGAGGAAGATGGAGCCTGTCCAAGAGGGAAAGGTACACAAAGGCGTCTTCTTCTTTTTTTTAAAGATAATAATATGTCGACCGAGTGAGGCGAAAGTGACATTGCGTGTCGCGGAATGACGCAGGTGGCGAAGGCTACTCGTGTGTCCTTGTTCAGCCCCGCTACCTACAGGAACAAGAATCAGCTTCATCAGGACAAGATGGCAGAGACAAAGAAAGATGTGTTCAAGCCCTCTGTGCTTTCCACAAGAAGGATCAATGTGAGGTGAATGCAGAACATACTTTTTACGTAATCTGATTGCAGATGGGGGGCAGTATTTAAATTAATTCTAAAAAAAAAAAAAAAAAATACATTTGTTAAGGTTCTCCGAGGCGATGCCTGATAACGAGCACAAAAGGTCGCTGGTAAAAACGCCGGCGCGCATGTCGCTCGCCATGGCCACCAGCACACCCAAGAAGCAGACGCCTGGAATAAAGAACATGGCTTCAGGTAACTGCAAGAGTACTTTATATGAATTCATTTTGGGGTTGTATGTGACAAAATAGCCTAACATTAGCATTCGTCTCCCCCCAAGCATCATTTGTGTTCACTGGCAACACGAGCGCAACTCCGGGAACGCAGAAGAAGCCCGTTTTCGACCTCAAGGCCAGCCTGTCCCGTCCGCTCAGCTACAAGCCTCACGCAGGTAACAAAATGTCCGCCTTCCAGTCGCGCGACCTCGTCTCACTGTGTCCGTTTGCGCTCATAGGCAAGCTGAAGCCGTTCGACGCCAAAGGCAAAGACGACACCGAAGCCAACAAGTCTTTGGTTGCAGAGTCTCGTAAGAAAAACTACAAACAGCACAGAGTGCAGACCAGGTAAATTCCACAATATTCACTTGTTTTCTCCCCATAATGCATTTTTGAAATTCTGTGTTCAATATGTAACTGCTGCTGCCTCTTGGCCAGAAGTCCCTTGAAAAAGAGGTTTTTAATCTTAATGGGCTGTTTCCTGGTTAAGTGCAAAAAAAAAAAAAAGTAGGCTTACAGTAATAGTTGTACTGTAGTGTGTCATTCAGTACAATAAAAAATCTTAAATATTTCTTGTTTATGAATTATTTTTAAAGAATAAATAAAGTTTTAAATGTACATTCAACCCCTGTTTTTGTTATACAAGACCTAAACTGTTTTTGCCCCTTCTTACATGCTCTAAACTTTTACACTCACAGATTTCCACAATATAGCAGGCTGTATGTGCTAATTATGTTTTGTGGCGTTTCCAGGCAGGAGAGACAAGCCAAACACGCGGAAGAGCGCAAAGAAAAGAAGTCAAACTTAGTATGTGCACGACGAGGCCTGGTGATGACGTAAATTTTTGGACCGCTGCTTTTCTTCTTGTAAATATGTTGTCGTCTGCCGCTCTCTTGTTCTAGCATCTGCAATTTTGAGCTTGTTTGAATTTTAGCTTCAATGTTAGAAGTTTACTGTATTTACTTAGTGATTTGCTTTTTTATTGTTGTTTTAAAAAATTTCACAATTCTGTTAGAAGAATAGTCTTTGGACTATTTTTGTTTTAGTATGTTCATATTTTTTCTTATGTAAACTATGCATTTGCTTAATAAAGTTTGGGAAGTGTCTGTTAACCCCAAATAATGCTCAGATGTTTTAGTAAAATTTCCTGATATTTTTTTCTTCAGAGCACAAAATCTTCAGATTTCTGATAACAAGTGAGTGCTATTTGAAAGTTCCATTAAGTATTCATTTCTTAGCTAAGGTCGCAGTTTTTGTGGTAGAAAAAACAGCATCAAAACATTATGCTGCCACTAGCATGCTTCACTCTTGTTACAGTAAATTGTTCTTTTGGGGATGAGCAGTGTGTTTTCACCAAATATACTGTACCTTTAGAAATTATGGTTAAAAAGTTAAACCTTCAAATATCCTGAACTGAAACTATTGACACGAGTGTATTTGTATATATTTATTTATTCTTATATTTTTAATTATTAAATATATAAGTTATAAGCACCCTATTCACTTCACATACGTCCTCTCTCATCCCCAGACCTGACATGGGCCTTTGAGTAATTCAAATGTGGCCGTAGTATAGGTATAACTTACATGCTTATAAAATACTGTTTTGGCCATGAAGTAGGTATAATGTGCTCACAAAGACAAATACAATTCTGGACAAGTTGGTAACCACATCAAGCGCACCTTCTCCTGAAGCGGCATGGTACAGGATTTCGCCGTTGCATTGTCGGGCAAAGGTGCGTTCCATTTTTGTAAACACACGTCCCAAGTTTTCATGAGGATGATATTAAAAACAAAACTACAATTTCGTGTCGCAAATTAGTATATTGTCACCACAGTTTGATATGATATGGCCATAATGAAGCCACTCCTGGCCCCCACGTCGTCATTCACGCCAACTAAAGTACTTCCTTTTTCCTCCAAGGGTACACGAAGAGGACGTCAGGAAAGTTGGGTGGTACATAAACGAAAGCCAACCCCGTATGCGAGCTTTTTTTTTTTTTTAATGATCGTTTTACGTCTCTTCGTGTCATGAGATGAGATGGTCTTTTCAAAACCTCATCTGCTTTTTGTGTGTCCACCGAGTCTCATCTTTTGAGCGTTCTGTTTCAAAATGTTGACAAAAAGTTGAGGGTGGAACATTCAGCAAAAGTGCTGTTTCGGAAGAGGAGGATCATTTACGGAATGCTCGGAAAGGACAGTACTTATCGAGAGGTACGTCAAAGTAGTTGATTAAAAACACAAGTTTGTAAAATTATGTTCTCAAGAGTTCAAGACGCTTAACTGTGCGTTTTCTAACGCGTCAGTTGTGTGTGTTGACGCTGCCAACAATTCTTAAATTATTTAGCGTGTGAGTGTCCTGCAGTGCACACTTGACGTCATGTGATCCGCATGCAAGTGCAGGAAAAGAAGCTTCCTGAGTGAACGAGCTGAGCTGACTGGACTTTGAAAAACAAAATGCATGTTTATGTTTGTTTAATTGCGATAGATAGATAGAATGCATGTTTATGTTTGTTTAATTGCGATAGATAGATAGATAGATAGATAGATAGATAGATAGATAGATAGATAGATAGATAGATAGATAGATAGATAGATAGATAGATAGATATTGTGTTTGTGAATGAGAGATTGTGGATGTGACGAATTAAGCAGCAACATCCACCTGTTTTTATCCATCTCACATTTTGCCACTTAGACTGAAAATGACATCACAGTTGCTCAGTTAACGGCCAATCATGGCTCAGCTTGCGAATGTCACATGATCAGGCACACAAGACAGGTGAGCTGTGATTGGTCATTACCTGAGCAGCTCTGGTGTCATTGTCAATGGTTGATATGTCATTGGAAAGCTGAGATCATTATCTTGTTGATTATGTCAAAGGCTCATTTCAGAAATACTGTATAGAGGTCGCTGGTTCCTCAGGTCACTGTGACTTGCTTTGCTATGCCAGGTCACATATACCAGTGATATTTATTTTTATTTTTGTCTAAATCTGTTGCGTTAGTTCAAATATCTGTTGATTAAAGTGTTATAACACCTTGACTATGAATGCTAATTTTTATCCAGTAAATGTGTTTGTCCTTGCTGTTGTTTGATGCCACAGTTCAACGATGAGGACGACCACAGTGAAGAAATGCAGTCACCGGACTTTTTCCGTGATGTTGTGGAAGACGGTGAGGAGCGTCATGAGAGCCTTTCGCCAGGTGCAAACAGTTGTTACTTTATTTTTATGTGGATTATTTGTAGTGATTGTGTTTATATATGAATAACTGGTGAGAGGAGTCACCAACTTTTTTTGAGTGTGTGGATTATTTCTACGTTTTTTGCTATTTTGAAATTTTGGCAGTTAATCACAAAAAAACGGCGAGACAAAATTCAATGTAATCACATGCATCTGCCCATGTGTGACCAAGTGAGCCGTACTTGTGTTTCTTTCCATTGTGTACTGTTTTATCATGATTTTTTTTTTAAAACAATTGTGTTTTTCCCGCTTCTTCAGAGGAAGACGCTGGAGACAGCACGCCGCCCATGCGGGTAAGCAAGGCGTGCCTGAAGAACGTGTTCACGGTGGCGCTCATCTTCGTCTACCTTCTGTTGACGACCGTGGCCGCCTTCCTGGCCTACCAGACCATCTCCGACTTCCTAGAGAAGCTCAACCATCCCGTCATGTCAGTCACCTACAAGGAGGTGGATGCCTTCTCACCACCCGGTGCGTATCGGGGTTATAATAGTTTGGGATTTTTTTTTCTGAAATTTCACAACAGTAGTCTTTTTTTCCATTCTGGCCTATTGTTATAATGATCTCAAAATAGCTTTATGAATTGTATAGTTAGATTTTTATTTTATTTTATTTTTTTAAAGGCCTTTTAGTGATTTTCCCGTCTTCTCAGAGTTGCATTTTTTTTTCCTTCTTTTTTTTTTTCTGGAGTTGCATTAAATTTTTTTAACAGCAATTCTAGTTTTAAACCACAGCAATATACCATGAGATTATCACCACCATGGTGTCTATGGATTGTTCTGATAAACTCTCCATGGTCAAAGGGATCGCTCTGTATCCCGGCAATGCCCGGCTGCTGAGCTGCCGGCACCACTACCACGACCACATCCCTCCCTTGGTGGACCCTGGGAAGCCTCAAGAGGGTGACTGCGTCATCAAGGAGGTCACCTATTTCGGGCTCTTCACGAATCAAACCAAGGTGCGTGGTAAATATGGCGTCCTCTTGAAAACAAGCTAACTGTTATTAGCGCCTGTGTCGCAGAAGAAGGCGCTGGTGGTGCGAGGACCGTCGGACGTCCGCAGCAAGGAGTTGATCTTTATGCAGTTCAGTCTGAACAAAACAGAGGAGGACTTCAGCGCAATCACTTACATGCTATTCGCCAAGTTTAGCGACCTAGACTACAGGTAACGCTACATTTTGTAGTGCTAATTGCTAATCTGATTTATGAATTTACGACTCCAGTTTGAACTGGATTCCTTGACATATATAGGTATTATATTTTAAAAATGTATTTACTGTTTTTATAGACACCACATTGATGTTATTGGTTATGTGCTCGAATGATGTTGACCCGATAATGTACTGGTTCCGAATCCTACAAAAGCCAGCCCTAGTGACGACATTATCCCATTAAGTAGTATTAATCTTAAATTCGGACACCAATGAGACATGGAAAAAATTATGCACAAAACTCAAAATGCCTCAGAATTGCAGGAAGCTCATAGCCCTTACTCACCATCCAATCAGATTACCCCGATATAAACCCATTAGAGCAACATTAGCACATTGTTGACTCTTTCAAATGTGACGTTCCAGTTTGAATAAATCTGAATTCATGAGGGACTGTGAGAGGAACTACTCCACATGGACCTTCTCCGGGGGCTTCCGCACGTGGGTTAAGATGTCCTTGGTGAGGACATCAGGCAAAAGCAACCAATCAGTGGAGTTTCGCCAAGAGGTAAGTATCTCATCGATTAACCAGTCTGCCGATAAAATTGGCTGATATTATAGCATTTAAATAATAATTATAATTGGCTGATTAACTCATCCACTCCCAGCCATTTTCACTGAAGCAATCCCCTTCACTTTTACTGGATTTTGCAAGGCCCACAGAATATTGTGTTCTATTGCTATAAAAACATGGAACCTACCAAAAGAAAGATTAGAGTCTCTTCTTTCATCATGTTTTCGTTTTGCAGCAATAAGCATTAGAATATAGCTAAGTTTCATCATCATTCACAAATCTATTTAGAAATGTGAGTAATGAGCTTTTTTTCCAACATGGCACCTGGTTGAGCTCTGTTGCTCTGCTGCCCCCTGCTGGCCGTTTGTGTAATAACTACCATTTCTTCAACCGTTCTTTGCAGTTGAGAGGCTGCATTAAAGCCTTCTCTGTATGATCTAGCATTAAAAAAAAAAAAAAAGTATAAATACGTCTTTGGGACACTTAAAACATTTAAAATATAACTTATTTATATGTTTTTGGGAGCAAATGAGTTAAATGCCGATGCACTCATATTTCTCAGTTGTGCTTGACTCACTAAGATATGCCCTTGCGCCATTTGTCCACTAGCTAGAGCTCTGACTCCATTCAATCCGATAAACTCCTGAGTATATTACACTTGTTCTTGTGGTTGTTGTAAGCATTAAGAGACCACAAAATCGGTTATCACATTTTTTTCTAACAAATATCAGCATCGGTCTAAATCAAACAAAATGGCCGGGACCTAGAGGTAAGAATGATCGGCGGCCACGATGCGTCCGTGGGGGTCTTCATGATCGCTGATTTGTCTTTCAGTCAGCTGTGGTCAAATTCAATGACAAGAGGCCCGAAATTGAAAGGAGCAACCAGCTTTTCTTTGTTGTCTTTGAGTGGCGTGATCCCTTTTTACAAGAAATCCAACTGGTAGGTTCAAGACTTCCAAGACTTCAAGCTTTTACGGCACTTCCAGTTGAAGTAAAAATAAAACTAAGAGAATTTGATTTTCTGTACAATTTTAAAAAACACCAAACATTAATTAGGTTAATGCTAACATAATAGAAAACAAAAACACAATTGACTTGCTAACATTTAGCATTTATAGTTGTTGTGTTTTCACCTTTTGAATGACGGATACCACAGTACTCACAGGCATATATTCTTGTATTATTATTTAGATGTAATAAGCTTATATTTATATTACTAAAAGTAAATGTATTTTGTGTTTTCATCCTAAATACATTACACAAGAAATACTACATCAAATTTCCATTTCTTTGATTGTAGGGGGAGTTATGCTGAGTCTTTATGGCTTTTTTTCTCTCTTGGAATTCAAACAGATCGTGACGGCAAACCCGTGGTCGTCGGCAGCCATTCTCTGCGGCGTCTTCATGGCTCTCTTCAAGGCGGCCAACTTTGCCAAGCTGACCGTCCAGTGGATCATTAGAATGCGCAAGCGCCATCTGAGGAACAAAGCCCGCCAACAGGGCATCATAAACTGAACACTGGGGAGGATAATGAAAAAATTTTTTTTTTTTAAAGCACAGCCCAATCAGCAATTGTTCAAAATGGTCCTTTAGATCAAGAGCAGTGTTTATTTTAGTCATTCTAACATTTCAAAACAAGATGAATTTCATCTCTCATTACACATTTCTGTTCTGAGTGGTAAGTAAAAACAAATGGACCATTTTCTGGCCTATCTATTATTCTCAGAGTCAAACATTTCAGTTCCAACCTCTGTTACGCAAGCATTCCTGCGTATGCGTCCCATGCACATAAATGAACAATTACATGACACTTAAAACAATTTTATGGTTTTTTTTTTAGCATTCCTACTGTATTTGTAAAGCTGATGTAAATGTCAAACCTGTTGAATGCATTGTGTTACTGAATATATATATATATAATTTTCATGTGTCTCAAATACACATACGTATGACCCGTTGGCGTCTTTAAATGGCTAACAGGGAATCCTTTGCATTTCATTTTTATCAAAGTTTGGTGATCTGCAGTTCAGTTTTGTCACGCTGAAGCCTTATCTAGTCCTGCTGTTGTGTCCATTTGTGTCAAAATGACTTTGTGAATATGTGTCTGTGATTTTATGAATTTTTGTGCTCGTATTTTGTTTTGAAAATTATGTGTGGATAAAATCTTTATAAGCCTAAACTTTAGACTTAACTGTTATTTAGAATAATTCCACCACATTTGTTGTCCTTCTTAAACATCCACATTTCTAGAAGAAAAATATTCCGTTAATTCAGGACATTCGCACAATCATACCTCAAATTCCCAATTTAATTCATTGGAAAATATTTTTTACTTTCTCAAAATTCCAATTTTACTCAGTATGTCACGTTTTTCATAACAAAATTCTCAAATAAATGAACTACAAATATATCGAAATTAAGTACAAGGATTTGGTAATGAAGGATTATATTTAAGTTTTGTAATCTTTTGCGTGTCCAAATAAATCAAAGATGAGATTCTTGTGAAAAGGGTCCTTGCAAGGAGAATTTATTACAGAGATCTCTGGTCACACAATTGAATATCACCAAAGCAGTGTCATCCAAGAATGTGTGTCCCTCCCCCCAGGAGACACAGCCCTTTATTACAATCCGAGTTTGTATAAAAACGCCTCTTCTCCTCCCATCAAATACGAAAATCAGATTACATTCTCACAGTATGCTAGGTTGATCTTTCATATTTAGACAAAACAGAATCTCAATATGCCAGCTTGCACTTTCTTCACTTTTAGACGAAACAGGTTCTCAGTATGCCAGCTTGCACTTTCTCAAAACAGAATCTCAGTATGTCAGATTGAACTTTCTCAAGCAGGACACTGAAAGGGAATTTAGACAAAACAAGATAACAGATAGGTTAAGGTCGAGTTATATTGAGTTCAACATTACTTCACCTGCTCTACACATCTATAACTAAATTCAAAATGGTTAAAATATAAAATAAAGAATTAAAAATGTTAACAATGTTAACAGTAACAATAATCCTTCCATATTGCTCGACCGAGTCAAACCACTTGTCTCCAACCTCATATGGTTCAGCTCATTCAGGACATCTACGGAAGTATTTTTCACATTCCACAAACACAACTTTTTCGGTATATCCCAGACTCATTTTGTCCAGAAAAAAAATTATGCAGAAATGTGGCCATTTTTACAAAATCCTCCTACACATCTCATCATCCAAATTAAAACGGTTCCGCTCATTCAGGACAATTTGGGAACTTTTTTGTTTGTTTTCCGTATTCCATTACGCCCCATTTTCACACACAAATTCCAAAATTAAGAGATATTTTCATTTGACAATTTTCACATCACCCAAATTGTCTTTTCTTTCAGTATTCCACACTTTCCTAGACAAAATTCCCAATTAATGCTTAAATTATTTTTATGACCTAATACTGTAATTGCAATTACATGTGCAATGTATAAATTCTCACGTCTCCACACTGAAAATTTCCATTACGAGACGTTTTATTAGTATTTATTTTTGAGCAAGTGAGCTAATTAATAATGTATTAAATCGATTCGCTGCGGTTAGACAAACTAGCGAACCTTTTGCTCAACTGTGCAGCGATGTTTTCTTGAACGTAACTTCCGTTGTCGTGAAGCACGCTGGGGGCTCGCCCGGTTCGCTGGATGAGGATGTTTTTAACTGTGACCGCGATGGAGGACAGAATTTGGACTCCCGGACACTCGCGGATGTTATAAGGTATTGAACCACTTTTTACTTTTCGAATGTACAAGAAAGTTTCGAAGTAGCTGCGCCCAGCCGCTATTTGACACTGTTGCGTTCAAGAAAACCTGTCGTTACCTTCGTTACGGTGGCTAGCGTGCTAGCTGGCTACTAGCCCAGTTTTGCTCCCCGTTATTATAAATATTAACACAATGTTTGCTGTATAATGCTCTGATACTGTTGGTTCACTTGCTGGACTAGTTTATGTGCTTTTCGTGTATATTGTACGAGGACGCGTCCAGTGTTTGGTAACAAAAAACAGTATAGTTAGCATAAGGTATGCTAATTTACAAATAGCCATAATGATGAATGAATTTGTCATAAACAAACCTTTTAGCAACGTTTGTAACGTTTACCCTCCATATTTTTTTCCCTTCTGTTTTCTTTAATCACGGATACAGTGATGTCACTGTAGCCTACGTCACATGATTACGTACACTAGGGTTTTCCAACCTTTATGTTCCCACGAGACAATTCTGAGCTCACGACACAAGTTAAAATGGCGGTCTTACTCGGTGAAAGGAAGCTCTCCGCTCATTGAAAAGCATTGGACTTTGGAATTTGATTAGTGAGGATTACTTTGATTTCAAAATGTGATTAAATGTTTGACTACTGTATGCTAATCACAGGCCAAAGCAATACAATATGCCGTTTGTTTTCGCTGTGTAAAGTGGCAGATGTTCAGAATTTTCTATTTTACATGAAAAACAAGTCTAATGACAGTGTCTCATCACTGGTGAACAGTTTTTAGAACAGATCTGTGTGCTACCCATGGTGTCCTTGGGGCTACCAAGTACCTGCTGGCAGAATTTTTTTTCAGGACATTGCACCTAATCAACAGAGCAAAAAAAGCATCCGTGTTGGCGTGTTTTTAGTGTTGAGTTAATCTTGCTTCTTCCCTCCTCCTTCTCACCCCTTTGCTTGAGGAGAAAAGGAGGTTGTGAAGTTCGCTGCTGCCATCTAGTGGCTTAGTCGATAAAAATGGTACATAAGTAAAAAAAAAAAAAAAAAAATTCACAACCCAAGGCAAAAAAATCGATCTAGTGACGGCTCTTATCTTGAAATATTCGTAAGATGGCACACTCATACGTCAAGGTAAATAAATGTAAACGTTCCCTCTATGTTGTCAGCTACAGGCAAATTTGCTTCAGTCAAGATGACGGGAGACAGGAAATGCATCCTCTGTGAGACGGTCCATGCTTCCAAGCAGGTAATTCAGTTGCCAACGATTATGATACGTCATTGAATTTTCAATATGGACGTTTTGTAACTACGGGGGATTTTAGGAGCAAAAAGGCACATTGCGATGGATAGTCATCTCAACTGTATTTGTATTTTGTTTATTTATAGGAGATGGACGAGCACATGAGAAGCATGCTGCACCACCGCGAACTGGAAAAACTCAAAGGGCGGTAAGTCATCTGCAAACGTGTCCCTTGTGCGTTGTTTTGCTGTGTTTAAAGTATACCCACACACACTATTCAATCCCTTTCGCAAATAGTAAAATGATAATCATAATAATGATGCCATTAATTGTCGCCCTACTGAAAGTATTTAGAATTGCCTACATTTACAGTCCAAACCATAAATATAGCTCCAATGATAGCACGCTCTCACACAGGCACGTGCCGGTCAGTGCTCAAACTCAGTGGCTTCAGCTGCATGCAGCTGTTCCAACTGTGACGCGTATATTTAGACACAAGCTTGCCCGGATGCCCGATAGAAGGCAGCTAGCTGGCTTGCTCGTGACTCTTTGATAAAAGTGTGTCAGGCGTCAATGTTGAATATTTTTACCCCTCTGCCTCCAGGCTGATAATAAGTGATAAGACCAAAGTGCACAAAAGGGATTCCACTCAAAAGTGGGTCATGGACCCTCTATTGGCAGACCTTTTTGATATAATTATCATTAGTTTTATTTCGTTTTATAAATGTAATATGTCGTTTTTGGTTAGTTTTAGTTTTTTAAAGGCATTTTTGTTTTTATTTCGTTGAACGAAAATTTTATTTTATTTTTTTTAATATTAGTTTTATTTATTTTGTCAGTTTTAGTTAACTATAATAACCTTGCTCTAAAAACAATGAAGTATTTTTATTGTGAAATCCCGGCTCTGACTGTCTGCTTTTGAATTGTCCTTAGGCAAGACACTGAATGCCTCTCGGTCAGCATTGGAAATGTAAATACCGCATGATGGAGAGAGCTGTTTAAATATAGACTCTAATTGAACCAGGAAATGTTGACATTTTAAGAATTTTGCAATTTGACGTGTTAGAGAACAAGTTGTGCAAAAAGTACTGAAACATTGAAAAGTTGGACATAAACATTAAGAAGGTTAAATTAAGTTTACGTGTAAAGGTTATAGGGCATCCTAACTCCATCCTAACATTTTACCCGAAAATGGAATATCCCTCGCTTTTTGTGAGTAGCATATATAATACATTTCTTTATTATTCTTTACTTGGATGGATGGATGGCTGGACTGCTTTTTATTTGACTTGTATAAAAGTAGGTCACAACTTGATGTCAATGGGGTAAATATGTGTCTCAGGGTGACAACAGTTGAGAACCTCAGCGGAAAAGTTCTCAAGGGGTGAGAAAATAGCCCCCAAAAAAGACAGGAGTGCCAGGTGACACATTTGGGAGAGGCTAGGGGTCAAAGGTGGCGAGCAGCTGCCGGCTCGGGTTACACTGCTTGGGATTGGTCAGCGAGATGAAGAGGGTGGTGGAGGTGGGAGGAGGAGGTTCGTGAATCGTGATACTTCCAAAAGTGACACCAGAGCGAGGTCTCAGAGTGCAGCGGGCGCCATCATGACCAAACGCTAGGCTGAGCGTCCCTGAGCTGCAAGGCCGGCAAGCTCCATTAGCGCGCCGACCGGGCCTGGCTGCTTCCGCCTGCTCCTGCTTCCTTGTCATTAATGACCTGCTAAGGAACCGCACACTTTTTAGATCAGGAAGATACCGTTTTGTTTTCACGCTTTGACATAAAATTTAAGTTAGTGACCTCCTGATCTGCAACAAATAGAGAATTTGACAAGTTAAGAAAACAAGGGATTGTTGAGTACACTCCTCTCCCAAGACATTGAAGAAGCTCATCAAAAAGCCGCCACCATGCCCGAAGGTAGCATTGATCGCCCTCTGTCGCCTCTCATCCCTGATAGGGATTGCGGCCACGAGTGCCGCGTGTGCAAGATGTCGCTGGTGAGCCTGACTGACTACGCCGGCCACATCTCTAGCCCCGCGCACAAGCAAAAGGTGGAAGAGGAGAAGAAGGCGCCTGGCGGCGTCAATCGCGACGAGGACTATTTTGACCAGACGCTGGTGGAGCTCGTTCACAAGAGGAAAGAGCAGATACGGTAAGATGGATGTTGTGCATTCTTTTTTTTTTTCGGTCAAAAAAGCAAGAATATGGATGTGAAATAGTTGTATTTGAATGATAAAATATTAGTTCATTCTTGTTTTGAATTGTATTGTTTATAATTAAATTAAGCCTAATTATTCAATTCTTAATTTTTTTTTTTTAAGCAATGTTGAGTGTGCTATATTTGTATGTAAGAATGTATATTATGCTGGAATAAAAAAAAAATTTTTTTTTAAATAAAATAAAGCTAAATTAAGTTAAATTAGCTTAAAAATAAATTCAAATTAACATAAATTAAGAGAAACCCCAATTAACCCAACAAATGTAAGAATTTATCATTTAAATGCTCAAAGGACCGCGTTATAGACATTAGTGAGCCGTGGCCTGCGGGCCATATTTTACCCAACCTACTGTGTAGTCTCCATATAAGTAGTTCTAAAAATGTATCACGTTCCGATAATAAGGCCCGCTCAAATGTCAAACTCTATTGAATCTACCAGAGGAAAAAATATTAGATTTAATTTTAAAAACTGAGAAAAATATAGTTTACACCCATGTTAGGATATCAAGTATTATTGCAAATTTGAATGTGGTCTAAATAAAGATGTGGCATAGCTTCTATATGCAAAAAAAGCACCATCGCTTTATCGTACTTCTGCTTTAGTTAAAACATTTTTCCCCTAAGATTGACAGTGATTCTGTCTAAACAAGGCTATTTCATAATCTTGCGTAAAATGCAAAAACTGATTGATGCCGTATGTGGTTCTTATTGATGAATCTGTGTGACTGTAAAGACCATGTACAGTGTGCTCGCATGCTATCTATAGTCACATTCTTATCATGAGCACTCACATGCTCCTTTCAGCTGCTGCCTCAGTCCAATCTGGACCACGCTCCAATTTCACGTCTGCAGCCAACAAAACAGAGGGGGGATTTACTGCCGGGGTGAGCTTTTTTTAAGCCCCCGTTTCACACTGTCTCAACGGCAAATTGCCGCATTCAAGCCGGTGTAATTGTAGAATTGGCAGTTATTTACTTGTTCATTTCAGACAGAACTCACTCAGGTGGGACACACTGCTATTGCGTCTTCCTGTTTTCAGATAATTAGGGAGTCATTCAACTCGCCCCCATCCTGTATCGGTACCTTACAGTACACACAGGACATCGAGTTATGACTAGATGGCCAGTGTGAAAGGAGATTCCGTCAAATTTGGAGGTCAACTTAACGGTAGGGTGGTCATCTCGCAACTCTGAGGTTGCGGGTTCCATCCCAGGCCATTGTGACCATGTCGAAGTGTCCTTGAGCAAGATACTGAACCTCCAATTGCTCCTGATGCTGCGTCATCAGCATGTGAATGTGTAGTCAAAATGTAAAGCGCTCTGAGAGCCTTGTAGGGTGGAAAAGCACTATATAAATGAAATACCATTTACAATTTGGAAAAAAAACATCTTAGATGGCCAGTGTTGTTTTGAATTAAAAAAAAAGAAGCTATTTTTAAATGAAGCAGTGTTTGGTGAATGCATGTAGGAAACTGGTGGGGTTCAGTTAAAAAACATTGATTTAGTGACTGCATTATTCCATCTGGTCTGCGTCCACAGCAAAGAAAAGGAGGTGACGTCTGCTAAGCTGGCTCTGGAGGCAGCGGCAGCAAAGAAAAGGGAGATCCAGCAGAGAATAAACGAAAGCAAGGAACGCTACCAGCTGGACAGAGGTGGCCAGACTTTCCCACATGGCTACGCTTGGAACCGTAAACAATACGCTTGGAAAAACGACCAGCAGAGAGGTCTCCGAGCGTCTCCCCCCACAAACTACAACAGGAACAACAATCAAGGAAAGAGCGCCACCTGGCATGCTCAAGGCCCCCCCAGCTACCAAAAATGGGCGCCGGGCGACTTGCAGGGCGGTCGCTGCTACTCGCAGGACAATGCTCTGGGCTCCCACGAGGGTTCATTTGGCGGCCCCAGTCGACTACCCTGGCTCAGTAACCAAGGCAGCAGCTATGGTATGTACGGCAGGAATAACATTACGCAGTTCCCACCGAATAACCGTCCGCCCAGATACATGGAGTCCTATCAAATGTACCCCCCGCCACCGCGGTTGTTTGCAAGTCCTGTGAGCAACCTTCAAACGAGGGCCGACGAGTGCAAGGGGATGCCAGCAGCCAACTGGGAACCTCCTGGCAAACAGAACTTTGGCAGCAACCCAAAGCTGGACAAGACCTGCCGCTGGTCTCCTTATTCCGTCAGCAAGACAGCGGACTCGCTACCCAGCAAGGACGACCTGTCAAACCTAGCAGAACCCCACCCAAAAGGGCCCAAAAGCCAGGAACATGCAGCAGGAGCATTCACCTCCACTGGGCAGGAAGTGAAGGAGACGCTTAAAAGTAAACATTTAAAAAGGAGCAAAGATGGTCCTTCCAACAGTCAAGCCGAAATTCAACCAAAATCCCAAGGAATCAAAATGCCTCCTTTTGGAGCCCTGCCATCGCGACAAGCACAAAAGTTACCAGAGACCTCCAAGAAGTCCTTGGTCCAGTCTGAAAGCAGGAGCTCTTTGGACAGCCCCCTGCTTGAAACACCTCGGCACACCGCCGAGGGGGAGCCGCCCAAGGATCTGGTGCAGGGTCCAATTACAGAGAACAAGGAAAACAACTGCCAGCAGAACGCAGCTAAACCGAAATCAAGCAACCCAGCCCGGAGTTCTCCATCTGTGGCCAAAGAAAATCTTGCAGCGTCCTCTTCTGAGAGCATCCACCTCCTCCAGTCCCTGCAGGTCAGCACCTCCACCGCCAAGAAAGCGTCACCTGTAACCTCAAAGCGCGACAACCCGGAAAATGCGAAGGATGCCCCCACCTCGCCACCTCTCGACCAAGCAGGGACGCAAGCGGAAAAAGATCATGCTTCCATGGGGGAGGCCACCAGGTCGGACAAAACATGCCCCAAGGAGTCTGGCTTGACCAAACTCGAACTGCCCCCCGTCCTGAAACGCGACCTGACCAAGCGCATCAGCACCAAGACGGGCGGCCACGAACCCAACCTCCACAACGCCAGGCGTGTCCGTAACCTGAGCGAGTCGCGGCGGTCCGACGGCGAAAAGGACTCCGGACTCAAGCCAACTGTGCAGCAGCTCATCAGCTCCACCGGGTCTCGGCGGAAAGTCAACTGGGACCAGGTGTACCAGGAGGTGCGCAAGAAGCAGGACAAGGGGAAAGGAATGCCCAGGTAAAATCGAAAGAACTGTTTTCATTAGTGATAGACTGATATGGGGTTTTTAAGGCTATTAGTTGAAAATATTAGTGTCAAAATTTAAAAGATTGACTTTTTCTTGTAATTATAAACATATCAAGAATTGACAGTTTTGTTAAAAAAATTACAACAAAAATTGCAGGGAGCGTCCATGGTTGTGTTAAGCTAAATAAAAAACTAAGCAAGTAAATAGTTCCCTAAAGATTTCTACTCTAAAAAAAATTCCCAAAATGTAAACATTAACAAAAAAATTTTTATATATATATTTTTCATTTTATTTATTTTCAAAAAAGTGTAGGGGTTTCCCAGTGTCAGCATCATTTTTTATAAAGTGGAAATTTAAATAAATCCATACATGAAAAGTTCCCTGTATCTCACTGAGTGACAAATGCATGCGAATGTAGCTAAATTGGGGTTTTCGTCAGGGTTCGTAAAGATCTTCGCAGACAGTGAAAAATTGTCTCAATATGTTTGACTGATGCCAATATTTGTCAAAATGCCAAATATCTGCACCGATAATCGACCCGGCCGATAATCAGTCTAACCCTAGTTTTCATTCACTTCTTATCTAGCAGTACAGATCCTTTACGCTCTCTTTTGCTCACTACACAACACAAAGGACTGTTAGATCAAAACATTTTGAGCGGAGACTCACACCTTCTCGGTATCTACCTCCAGGTTCGGTATTGAAATGGTACCAAACGAAGACCTGAGCCAGGAGGACGAAGACATGACAATGCTGGAGAACTTCCCCTGGGAGTCCCTGGTGGAGACCTCTCCTCCCGCCACATCCCGCAAGCGCTCCCTCTCCGAGAGCAGCCTGGCTCCGGCGTCTGAGTGCTCGCGCCTCCAATCCAAGCAGACGCCGCGGAGGTCCTCGATCACCAAGAAGAACGACAGCCGGCCCGACGCGGAGCAGATTCTGAACCTCGCGTTAGATGAAGCGCAAAAGCGGGCAGATAAGGTGATGTTGGAAAAGGCCAGGGCTCTCCAGAGGTCCGACTGCTTGACTGAAGAGAACAGCTCCGACGTCGAGCAGATGGACGGACAGGGAACAGCGAAAAGGCGAAGAACACCAGGGGTCAGTTCAGGATATTTTAGTGGAACCCATAAAAATTTGCCACTTTCTGTTTAAAATGAGAAGATTGTCTTCCTGTTTTTATTCTTTAGGGTGCTCAGAGCCTGGAGGCTTCAGGTGCGAAGCATAACACCAAAAGAAGAAAGACCAAATCCAAAACCGGTTTGTCTCTTTTATGGAACTTCATCTAAAATAGTTGATTAATTAAACACTCCCAAATAATCACAACAAATAATAATTTTAATACTGTAAAAATACTGTGAAACCGTGGTACCGCAATATTTTTGCTCACGATTATCATAACATCAGAATCTAATATTGACCCATGCAGTTGGTACAGAAAAGTGAACAATTGAAATGAACACATAAATATTAACATTCTTCTGCTCTTTTAATTCTTCTTAAAAGTCTCTAACACTGGTGAGCTATTTTTAGAACAGGCCCATGGGCTACTTATGGGGTCCTTTTGGCTAACTAGTACCTACTGGCACCATCAGTGTTTGCACAGTGTCTCTTTCGTCTTCCAAAAAGTTAATTGGAGGCAATTAAATTCAAAGAGGTATTTTACTCAACTGCAAGCAACCAATCCTATTAATCCCTGCTTAGAAGTCCCCTCAAAAAAAAGAGAAGAGCTCATTATTGTGGCATCCAGCATTAGCGGTTATTGAAATTTTGACTTTTTAAAACCACTCAACTATAAACTGTCAAAGTGGTTATCGGCCCTTGCCTACTTCACACATAACGCGCCTCACCGCAATTTGCACCGCATAATTTAGTGTTTGTTTTGGCGGCGAAGCGGATCGCTTGCAGATCGACCAGCTTCTGGCCGTGTCGTTGCGGGAGGAGGAGCTGAGTCGCTCGCTGCATACGGCGGAAACCCAACTGGTCCAAGCGCGGACGGCACTGGAGGCCGCTTACATGGAGGTGCAGAGAGCCATGGTGGTCAAACAGCAGGTATACGTTAGAACAGGGGTGGGCAAACTCGGTCCTCGAGGGTTTTTTTTTCTCCAACACAGCTGATATATGATCAGCTCATCAGCAAGCTCTGCGTAAGCCTGATAACGATCCTGTTAATTGGAATCAGCTGCGTTGGAGCAAGGAGACATCCAAAACCTGCAGGACTCGATCCTCTTTTCTATGCTATGTACGAGATGTGTAGATTGTTTTGCAAGTGTTTGATTTTTTTATTTTTATTTTCAGATTGCCACCGAAATGAGCACACTCAGAGAAAAACGCATTGCGTTATTAAAAGGGATGCAAGGTATGCCTCGACTTAATTAGAACTAGAAATTTATTTTGTTCCATGATCATGCTCGTAATGCAAAACACTCATATCTCAAATAATGGTTCCCCATTGAAATAAATGACTGTCATAAATCCATCCTGGCCCTCCGGTAAACATAAAGGTGTACAACTATAAATTTAGTTTACTTGAAATGCACATTTAAAAAAGATTGATTAAAGGGGATGTCAACCTTAAAACATCTCTTGAAAATAATATGTTATATGTGACCTCACTAGTCTAAACATGACATTCTGATGACTATTACATTTGTGGAATATGAGTTATGCAGCAAAATCCAGCTGAAGATGACGTCACAGTTGCTCAGGTAGCAACCAATCACAGCTCACCTGTTTCCTGAAGCTCAGCTGTGATTGACAGTTAACTGAGACCTGAGCAACTGTGATGTACTTTTCACTCGACTGCAAGTGGCAAAATGGCCGCCTTTTGATATTGATAAAAACTGTTGGATTTTACTGCATAACTAATTTCCCTCTGTATTTAGACTAGTGGGGCTGCACAGAACATTATCTTCAGGGGGGGAAAAGTAGCACTTTACCAACTAACCTATATCTGAGCTTTTTTGTGCAATTTAACAGTAGCTCAATGTGTGTGTTTTTTTTTAAAAGCAAGCAACACGGAAGTGGCAGAAGTACTTCCGATCCGACTGAAACAGGAAAAGATGGAGCCCGCGGAAAAAGAACTGGCCTCTGTGGCTCCATTGTGCTCTCTTGCAAGCACTGCACCTCCTGCTAGGAATGCCTCGCCACCACCGTCGTCGTTCTCCAGCGCCATAGCCATCAAGGAGGAACCCGCATCCCCCGTGCGAGTCAGCTCCGAGTTGGACTTTTTGGAGAGAGAGAATGTAACATGTCCCGAGCCAATAGCAACTGTGCAAATAATGCCTGAGCCATTCCTAAAAGCTGCCGATGACACCTGCAGTCTTTCGGCATCGGTGGAGTCCACTGAAAAAGCCGTTCAGGCCACCTTCCTCCCTGACTCCAAAGACAACGTGAAGCTGCTGTTGGCCATCAGGAGGAACTCCGAGACGGGCAGCCTCGCTGATCGCTCGCACTCTCCGGCATTCGAAACACCCCAAGCGCCAAACGCCTCGCCCGGTTCACCCTCGGAGTCACGCGGCTGCAAGCGTGTAAGGAAGCTGAAGAAGAGGAAGGTACTGGAAAAGGCTCACGGCAACGCGCTGCCGGAGAGCAGCGACACCGAGATGGACGCCGGGGCCTCCAGGCCCAGGTGGACCCGATCGCAGAGGAGGGCCAGCAGCGGCAGCGGCAGCACTCACGTCAGTACCTCCTCGCTACCAGGAGGGGGCGACGTGAAGATGGAGGAAGATGCCAAGCCTCTCAAACAGGAAGTGGAGGTGAAGATGGAGACGGGCGCAACCTTCGAGCAGCCCCTTGGGACCACCTCGTTCTTTGCCGCGGCGCACATCCCGAAGTCGTCCAGATGTGAGCAGCCGAGCCTGGCCTGCAACGAGGTCACCTCCACGAGCGACATGGACATCTGTAAATCGTCAGAGAGGTGAAGCTTTTACACAAATTTTTATTTTTATTTTTTAAAGAAGTCCCGTCTTCATCTTGGCCTTTACAATCAGACTTAGCATTTTGAAAGACTTGTTCTTGAGACCTATTGTCTTTAAAATGACAACAATTCAGCCCCCAAAGCCAGTTTTGATTATCAACCTGAAATTTGGTTGCCATGTTTGACATTAGAAGACCCACAAAATTGTCTGAAGAAGCCATGCCTGAAAATACACAGGAAGTCAGCCATTTTGGTTCAAGATTAATAGAAAAAACCCTGCCCTCAACGCCATTTTTTACGTTCACAACATTAAATTTGGTAAACATGTTTTACATAATTAGCGGCACAAAAAGGTCAAGAGCGCATGCCTGAAAAGACACAGGTCACCCTTTTTTATTGAGTAGGTTGTTTAAGAATGCCAACCATAATTCAGTCCGAAAAGCCTTAGCAAGATGAAATTTGCTAAGTACATCTTAGCATGTGTAGATGCCCCAAAATAGTCAGAAGTTATGCCTGAAAGCACATAGGAATCTGTTGTTTTTGTTTGAAGCGGCCATTTAAGTTCAATAGCATAATTCTTGAAATGAAAGAAAATTCACCTACAAAAGATATTGTCATTTAGCAACATGAAATTTGGTCAACACAGTTCATGAGTAGAACCACAAAAAAGTCTGTGTAACCCATAGGCTACCTTAAACACAGGAAGGCAGCCATTTTGGTAAGAAGCGGCCATTTTGGCTTGGTAGCACACTTAACATTTAAAAAAAATAAAAAATACAATCTGCCTTCAAAGCCAGTTTAATTTAACAGCATGATTTTTTTTGGAGAGTTGTCTATTATTAGTAGAACCACTAAAAAAAAGTGCCATTTTGATTTGTAGCGGACAATTTATGGTCATGTATATCCTTTTGTTTTGTTTTTTTATGAAAATATTAAAGCTTTTTTGCCTATGATGTGTAAAGTGGCGGAAGTTTGATGATCATTATGAGGATTTGCTGTGAAAAGGGCTCTTTCATCAACATTTAACCCCTCCTCCATTTCTTTCTGCAGTGAAATATCTTTTCCAACGATTACATGGAGCCCTCCCTGTAAGTTTAACATTTTTTTTTTTTTATCACTTGTATCTTTTTTTCTCTATTGGAAATAGAAACGTTTTTGTGTGTCTTTTTGGCAGCTGCGTCATCCGGTATCTTCGAAGGCCACCAGGAGGCTGTGAACGGCATGCAGATCCACAACGGGCTGCTCTTCACGTGCTCAGGAGACCGCACTGTCAAAGCCTTCGACCTGCTGGTGGGTGTCGCTAAAATATTCCAACCCGTGTTTCAGAATGCAAATGACCTTCTATCTTCCGCCTTTTGGCAGACTCGCAAGTGCGTTGCCGTCTTTTCCGGCCACACGTCCAAAGTCAGCTGCTTGCTGGTGTCGGCCGGGGCCTGCCTGCCGCACCGCCTGTACTCGGGCTCCAGTGACCAGACTATACGTTGCTACAGTCTTAAGGTAAGGTCATTGAAGGCCACCTTGTTGACTGGGCTATTTTATTATACTGACTGAAGAATGTTAATGTTTTAATGACTTGAGTGTAGAACTCGTCTCATAACGAGTGGTGATAGGTGCCCATACAGATGCCTGAACAAAATAATGTCATTTTAAATTTAAATAGCAAACTTTAATCCAGGAATAAAACACAAGGACTGTGGTGCCACAAAATGTTTGTTTATTTTATAAGAACATTTTCTTCTTCTTATTTTTTAATTTAATCTATTTTTACGAAGTTTTAGTTGTCATATATTTATCACATTTTTTCAATATTTTTTTTTAACGATGATTAGACTAATATTTACAGTTTAAATGACTTTTTGTTTACAGTTTTGGAACATCTCAATAAATCGATGTCTAGAGAGAAGCCGGCACAAAATAACTACATTTTAAGTTAAAATATCAAACATTAATCCAGAAATAAAACATAAGCACTTTGGTGTATTTTATTATTTTCCAAGAACTTTTATTTTATTTTATTTTTCATTGAATCTATTTTACTAAGTTTTAGTTGTCATATATTTATCAAAGTTCATTAATCTTTTTTTTTTTTTTATTCTTAACTCTTTCACTGCCACTGACGTTTAAGACTGATATATACAATTTGACACTTTAAATGACTTGTTTACAGTTTTGGAACATCTCAATAAATAAGTGTCCAGACAGATGCCTGCACAAAATAACTAGTACTACATTTTAAATTTAAATAGCAAACTTAAATCCAGAAATAAAACAGAAGGACTTTGGTGTCTTTTTTTCTTTAATCTATTTTATTAAGTTTTAGTTGTCATATTTTTCGGGCTTGTGTGCTTGCTTGCAGAAGCAGAAATTAGAGCAGCAGTTCAATCTGGCAGATCGGGTCCTGTGCCTGCACAACCGATGGAAGTTCCTGTACGCCGGTCTGGCAAACGGCACTGTGGTTACCTTTGACCTAACTGTGAGTAACGTCAGTATCGGGAAGTAACAAAGTACTACTTTTAATTGTACTTCAACTTCTACTTGGATTACAGACCAACAAGCAGCGGGACGTGTTTGAGTGCCACGCCCCGCGGGCCATCAGCTGTCTGGCTTCGTCACAGGAGGGCTCCCGGCGCATCCTGCTGGTGGGCTCCTACGACAGCACCATCAGCGTTCGTGACGCCAAGACCGGACTACTGCTGCGCACGCTGGAGGGACACGCCAAGACCGTCCTCTGCATGAAGGTGCGCCAGCGCCGTCTTCCCGCAAAAAAAGCAACGATATTATGGCGGATGGTGGAATTTTTATTTTTTTTTTTAATTTGGATTTCAGGTTGTGAACGACCTGGTGTTCAGCGGCTCCAGTGACCAGTGTGTCTATGCACACAACATACACGTGAGTCCATTTTCAGATGATTTACGTTGTCCTGGTGAATGTATGTATTTTACGGGCCTTTATATTTTGTGGGATTTTTACTACTATGGTAATGAAGTCGTCTTAACATTTCCCGTTCAGAGCGGTGAGCTGCTGCGTGTCTACAAGGGTCACAGTCACGCCGTCACCGTGGTGACGGTCGTGGGAAAGGCGATGGTGACCGCCTGCCTGGACAAGCAGGTCCGCGTCTACGACCTGCAGGTGTGCCCCGTTTTGACCGTCAACAATCATAAATCCCTGAAGTTTCCCCAGACTGATTTTGTTTTTTTTTTTTGTTTTTTTTTTCATCCTCCACAGTCTCAAGAACAGCTGCAGGTGTACACCGGATATTCGGACATGGTAACGAGCATGGCGGTGCACCAGAAGAAGGTGAGTCGCATACTTTTTGTTGTCGGATGCAAGACTTTTTTTAAATTGGTAACCGTATGACTTTTTTTTTTTCTTTTCAGATCTACACCGGCTGCTATGACGGCAGCGTGCAGGCCATCGAGCTCAACCTGACGCAGAACTACCGCTGCAGGGTATTTTTTTTATTTTTTTATTTATTTCAGGGTGGAATTTTCCAGGAACTGGCCAATTGGAAAGTAGATGGAGTGAGGTTCCCTAGACTGGGCAAGGCAAAAATGGAGGATGTCAAATCTCAAAATACATTGGCCACAAAAAATGCTGAATGACTCATGATAACATCACACAATTATGCGGTTTTATTGTACTGTTGCAATTGGTGTTAATTTTATCAGCCATTTTAAAATTTTGTTTCAGTTTTAATCCAATTTCACACTTGTTAGTTTTTTTTCATAGTCAGTCTCATCCCATTTTTAGTTGGTCACCTTTTAGTTGACTATAAGTCAAACATTATAGTGTTTATTTTAGTGCGGGAAGACATAATTTTGTTCATCTAATTTTAGTCAACAGAAGCTGTCAACATGTCGTTTTAGTCAGGACAATAATTTTTTGTCAGCAGATAATATCGAACATTTCCGTCAAATGTGAAACTACTTCACATAAAACAATTTCACACACAAATACAGTCTATCAACAAGTGGCTATGACTCCATGCTACAAGCTAGTAAGTTAGTTAGCATCAGTTAGTGGTCGGATCAACCGTGTTTGAACGTTCTAGCTGTTGGATTAATGTTACGTTGCACTCGCTAGCTGCAAATTTGAAAGGGGGTGTGTCGCTGTGTGTTAGTGACAGAATAGCAGGCACAGGATTTTACAGAATCGTAATTTTCGTCCGGTCTTTTTTTCGTCAACTAAAATGTCCATAGATTTTAGTCCAGTCTTTATTAAGTGAGCTCACATTTTCGTCTTTATTAGTCGACGAAAATGCATACTGATTTACTCCCAATTATTGCTTATTTTATTTATTATTTAGAATAATTTTATATTTATTTTATTATTTTTATTTTCATCTAGTCTAGTTTAAAAATGTGTGTTGATGAAAATTTTTATATTTAGTTTTTGTTTACGACATTAACAATGTTGGACAACATGGACATTGTGAGGTTGGTCTTAAATTTATGTAAAGAAATAAACTAGTTTTAAGTGTAGCAACCACTAGTCAACGGCTGGCTTTCGGGACGATTTCTAAAGTTGCTGCTTAAACCTGTCGTTTGTCCGTGTTGTGCTCACAGTGGCACGGCTGCTCGCTGGTTTTCGGCGTGACGGCGCACCTGCAGCAGCACGTGGTCGCCGACCACGCCGCCAACCAGCAGACGCTCCGATGTCGCTGGAAGGACTGCGAGGAGATTTTCTGCGCTCGCAACGGCTCCAAGCAGGTAAATGTTTCTCATTTTTCGGAATTAGCCCTCAACGCTACATTTGGCGAGCGCACGGATCTCCTCTGTCTGTTCAGGCGATGCTCGCACACGTGCAGAAGCACGCCGACGAGGCCCAACCGGAGCCTTGAGTTTCCATCTCCCATATTGGGCGGAAGTTCGGGACCTTTTGCGTTCCATGTTGGAATCAAACGTTCAAGTGTCTCCGTGTCCATTTTTTTCTACGTCGCCGGAAGAGTGCGGCGGCGGCGGATGCGACAACCTCTCGTGCCGCCGCCCTCCGTCTTTTTGCACTGACCAAAAAACGAAGACAGCTTCTTCTTTTTTTCCAAGGAAAAATGTCAGCGCCGCTGAGAGCGAGAACGCCGTGTTTCTGTTTCCGGCGGCCGCGCTGTATGGCATGGGAATTTTTTTAATTTATTGTTGTGATGTGTCTTTGTGAGCAACACCATCATCCTAGTATTTCATTTTTTTAAACATTTGAATTAAAATGGCTGTTATTCCTTTGAAGTGGACTCCTGGACGTATTGCGTCTTAGGATAACGTCATTGTTTATTTGTTTTTTATTTTAGGTACCACTTGACAATAGTTTAAAAAGCTGTAGTAACGTATAAATCTTTTGACAGTGGCATCCATCTTGCCAAATATTGAGCCCATTATCTCGCTATTATTGGTTATTGGGTTCTATTTATATAATAAAATAATTGGAAAAGGAGTGAGATCCATCTTGCTAAAAAGTGACTTTCATTTACCTAGCAATGCTTAACTCTGAATGAATGGCGGTAGGTATTAAGTATTTAGAATTGGTTTGGAAATCTTTATTGCCATTTTTTTCCTTACGGGATTTTTTTGTTTGTTTTTTTGTCGTTGCTCAGCAATTTTTGTTTAGTTTAGTTTTTTTCAAGACATTGGAGGGATTTTGGTGCAGTGTCGTGTGGCCGTTTTTTTTCTGCAGCGAAAACGAACGGTTTTGGCAGGAAATTATCCGTGTGAACGTCTTGAGACATCAACATTGGCCAAGTTGAAGTGACATTTTTTAGCTGATTTTATAATTGGATTCTAGCTTCTAGCCGGAGGATGGGATACGTTGTAGCACTGCATTTTTCATACTTCCAACTTAGGAACATGTTTGCGGTGCGGCAACGCGCGGAGGTGACAAGGCACGTGTAGGAGGAGGTGTTTGATGGAGCAGGAGGAAGAATTTAGAGATTATCTCCCATGCCATACCCCCCACCCACACATCCCTTACTAATAAAAATCCCGGTTTTATCATAAAAAAAAAAAAAATTCACAATTAATTTTAAATATCAGTCGCCCTCGCCGGCGTACGTTTTTCACAAGGTTTTCAGCTGGCATCGGGAGGAAGCAAAACACGGCGTTCACCTCCAGCCTGGCATGACTGACTTTCTTTCTTTCAACTTATTCAATATTACCTGATTTTTTTTGTACCGTGCAATCAAAGACATTTAATAATAATAAAAAAGAATATGCAACACTATAGACAATGTCTGATTTCTTTCTTTCACTTCCAAGTATATGCGTGTGCATATCAACAAAGTAAATGCAACATGGAAAAAATCAACTTAACATCCATTTAAAACATCAGAACAACCTGTAAGTGGTAGGCTTGATGTATGATTTTTATTAAATTTTTTTAACATTAAAATGGCCTTTGCAGAGGTCTACTGCTCGAAACTCTTGGTGAACAACGTCAAGCTTGTAACTTAAAACATGTATTGATTTATTGGTGGGAATAAAATGCTTAAAAAAAAAATACACTCATGTGACCAAAGCCTTAAATACCAAAAAGGAAAATCACAACGACAAGAAAGCAGCAGTCCAACCTTTTATAGCCATATTCTCTTCTTCAATTCCTTATTGGAAACTGAAACGATGTGAAAAAAAAAAAAGATCAACAAGTTGTCCACTGTGAGTCCTCACCTACACCTACAGGTGTGTGTTTTGCGTATGTGAGGTGGTGAGGCTCTGTGAGGTATGGTGACAGATGTCAAAAGAGGTCGTTGTGTGTGTAGTGATGCCTGAGTGAAAAAAGTACACAGGTGACAGGAAGGGAAGGGGTGTCTCTGTGAAGAGGAGAGAGAGTCATTTCTTTGGGCGGGTTGGGGTAGGGTTGAAGGACAAAAGCGCAGAATAGATGCAACTGGCCTGTAAGGAGGAGGAAGAGATGGAGTGAGAAATGATGGCGGAATGGTATAGAATGAGTGTCTTCATGCATGAAAAAGATCAGGGAGGGAGAGAGATTTCTTTGGGCAGGTTGGAGGTGGTAGGACAAAAGCAGAAAATGGATGTTAATGGGGGAGAAGGAAGCAGAAGTGTTGATGTGATGTGAGGAAAGCTATCTACATGCATTTAAAAAACATGATTTCTTTGGGCGGGATGGGGTGGTGGTAGGACTAAAGCACAGAATAGAGGCAAAGGGACTGTACTTAAAATGGGAAGAAAGTAGTGGGAGGAAAGCTGTCCTCATGAATGTAAATGTCAAAAGAGATAGTGAGTGATTTATTTGGGCGGGTTGAGGGGAAAAAAACGACTTAAGTACAGAATAGATGCAAATGGCTGAAACTGAGGAGGAAGTGTTGGCGAAATCTCAACGCATGAAAAAGAAGGGTGATAGACTGATTTCTTTGGTCAAGATGGGATAGTAGGACAAAAACACAGAATAGATGCAAATGGCCTGTACGGAGGAGGAAGAGATGTAGTGGGAAATTATGACGGTATGATGAGTGTGAGTGTCTCCATGCATGAAAAAGATAAGGGAGGGGGAGAGAGATTTCCTTGGGCAGGTTGGAGGTGGTAGGACAAAAACACAGAATAGATGCTAATGGGGGAGAAGGAAGTGGAAAAAAAAATATTTCTTTTGGCGGGTTGGGGTAGTGGTAGGACAAAAGCACAGAAGAGAGGCAGAAGGACTGTACTTAAAAATGGGAGGAAAGTAGTGGGAGGAAAGGTGTACCCATGAATGAAAATGACAAAAGAGATGGAGAGTGATTTCTTTGGGCAGGTTGGGGAAAAGTAACTCAAGCAAATGGCCGTAACTGAGGAGGAAGTGTTGGCGGGATCTCAATGCATGAAGAAAATGGGTGATAGTGATTTCTTTGGTCAGGTTGGGAATGGGAGTAGGCCAAAAGCACAGAATAGATGGTAGGAGTGAGTGTGTCTATGCATGAAAAAGATAAGGGAGGGAGAGAGATTTCTTTGGGCAGGTAGGAGGTGGTAGAACAGAAGCACAAAAATGGATGCTAATGGGGGTGAAAGAAGCGGAAGTGTTGGTGTGATGGGAGGAAATGTGTCTACATGCATTTAAAAAAAAAAAAAAGATTTCTTTGAGCGGGTTGGGGGTGGTGGTAGGAAAAAAGCACAGAATAGAGGCAAAAGGACTGTACTTAAAAATGTGAGGAAAGATGTCCTCATGAATGAAAATGACAAAAGAGAGTGATTTCTTTGGGCGGGTTGAGGTAAACAATGAAAAGTACAGAATAGATGCAAATGGCCGGAACTGAGGAGGAAGTGTTGTAGGAATGGGAGGAAAGATATCTCCATGCATGAAAAAGACGGGTGATAGTGATTTCTTTGGGCGGGTTAGGGATGGGAGTAGGACAAAAGCACAGAATAGATGCAAATGGCCTGTATTGAGGAGGAAGACGAGAAGCGGCACAGGAAGTCATGAGGTAAAGTCTTGGCAGGTCTGGTCCTCGTGCGGCCGTCTTCCTTAGGCGTACATGGTCAACTGAAGCCACTGCGGGGATGACATCCGTTTAGTTTGACTCAGGTGTGTCATGCAGCGCCCACCGTGTCCAACAGATGGCAGCATGGTGAGAAAATGTGTTCCTTCCATTTTTTTTTTTATTGAATACAAATCAATTATATAAGTCGTGCGTTGTTCTTACCTCCAGTACGCTGAGTCGGATCGTGCCATCTCCGTCCTGATCGAAGGCCTGAAAGGCCCCTACGGGGAGGACAAAAAGCACGCAGACATTACCGGTAATCTCACTTGCCGAACACGGTTGACTTCTTGACCTCATCCAACTTCCTGAAAACTCTGAACTCACTGAACATGGCCTCGAGGCGGACCAGGCAACTGATGAAGCTGTCGAAGTCGACGTTCATGCTCTCGTTGGCGTAGCGCATGGTGATGATGTCGTACAGCTGGTTGTTGAGGCGGAAGCCTGAGCGGGACATAAGACACATGACTGCACAGTGACAAGAACATTCACAACAGGATGAGTTCGTGAACGTCGGCACGAGTGAGGGTGACGGCGATGAAGGCCGGAAAGGCGGGCGAAGGAATTGGAATCCCGTACCTGCATCGTTGACGGCGTTCCTCATCTCGTAGCTGTTGATGCTGCCCGACTGGTCGGGGTTGTAGTGCGTAAAGATTCCCTGGAAGAGAGAGTGTGGAAAAAGTGAGCGTGGGAGAACATTTTTAAAAATGTCAAGGACGTTTCCATACTTGCTGACCTGCCATTGTTTGATTTTGTTCCACAGGTGGCGGAACTCCTGAAGGTTGAGGCGACTCGTCCCGTCCATCTTAGCCCACCCAGTTAAGACGTAACGGTACTTTTCTTCAAATATGAGTATATGCTATATACAGTTATACAGTACATATTTTAACTAATTAATTTAATATATCTATCTATCTATATATATATATATATATATATATATATATATATATATATATATATATATATATATATATATACATATATATAATTTTGTATATATATTTAATATTTAGAGCTCCTTTAATTAGAGAGCAGTAGAGGCTCAATAATAATAATAATCAGGGGTGTCAGGAGATTAATTTTTTTTAATCTTAATTAATCGCATGCCTTCAATAGTTAACTCACAATTTTAACTGCAAATTTTATATCTGTTCTAAATGTACAATAAAATATTTTTTTTTAACGTTTCATACTCTTAACATAAAAATGGAAACAAATGTCAAACTAATAGAAATATTTTAGTCATTGATACAATAATTTCATAATAATTCATAAAATTGAGTTAAAATTAAAAAAGATGTAATGTACTGTAAAAAAAAAATGAGTGTGATAGTGATTAGTGTTGGTCATTTTTCTGACACTAGATGGCATAATTGCATATTTGTAAGTGCATTTTTCTTTTCATTTTAAGAACTTTTTAAATTACTTGTGAAATTCTGCACATTTTTTAAATTGTAAAATACAACTTGACCCCAATTTCCACAAATATATGCATTATTATTAAATGTATTACTGCAAAATTTTGACGTGGCGCCATGTCTGCTGTGTTGCGACTGGAATTCCCCCAGTACAGATTTTCCAAGTAAGGGGCGCTCATTAATCGCGCCTTAGCATTTTTTGTGGCATTAAAGGAACTTTAAATTAAGTTACTAAATGAACGCACTAATTTTGACACCCCCAATAATAATACAATAATAATAATAATAAATAATGTGGCCCAGGTGTCGGCCTGTTGTGCATTTGATACGAAGGATACGTCCATCAGAGCTATCATGCTCCTGCAGCTCTCCAAGCTAAAGCCCTCCGTATTCAATGTCTTGTCTGTAGCACATAAGAAAGATGTTCCACATCATCTTCATTCATTCTCAATCGACCATTATTGTGTAAACATGCGCCAGGGTACTTCCAAGTGGCACTTGCTAGCCTACTAGCTAGCACTAGCACAACAAGCTATTTCAGTGTAGTGGCACTTGCTAGCCTACTAGCTAGCGCCATCGCAACAAGCTATTTCAGTGTCAAGGTCACACCAATGCCATTCATTCAAGTCTGTTCATTAGCTAGTCACTCAAATCATGTTAACGATCAATTTCCATCACTTTTATTTTTTTTAAATTAGTTTACCTGTTGATCGCACTAACTTTGCCACCTGGAAGTACGTGTGACGCCACGGTGAAAAGATGCGCCAGGTTACTACCAAGTGGCACTTGCTAGCCTACTAGCTAGCGCTAGCACAACAAGCTATTTCAGTGTAGTGGCACTTGCTAGCCTACTAGCTAGCGCCAGCGCAACAAGCTATTTCAGTGTCAAGGTCACACCAATGCCATTCATTCAAGTCTGTTCATTAGCTAGTCACTCAAATCATGTTAACGATCAATTTCCATCACTTTTATTTTTTTTTAATTAGTTTACCTGTTGATCGCACTAAGTTTGCCACCTGGAAGTACGTGTGACGCCACGGTGAAAAGATTTGCCGTATAAGATGCACTCACGTTTGACGATGACTGTGTTGAGAAGTTTTCTCAGCTCGTTGGCCGTGAGCTCCATGTCCTGCATGAGAGAAAGTCACCTCTGTGATTTTATTGGCATACGCCAGAATCGGCCTGTTGCTGTTTTTTTTTTTTTACTTCGTCGTTTGCAAATGGGAAGTAAAGTACTAATACTTCATTACTGTCCCTGAGTAGATTTTTTTTAAATGTGCGGTATATATGTACGTACTTAACTTGAATATGGATTTTCTTGCCATAACTTTTTTGTGTACTTTCTACTCCTTACTTTGTGAAAAAGTGCTTAGCCACCATCTTGTGGCATCTGTAGACAATTGTAAAGTTTTTGGGCATGGGCATTGAAGAGGGTCTTCTGCCCAGATTTAGTCATAATTGTTTTAATTTCCTTATTTCCTCAGTAGAACTTTTTTCTGTGGATGTGTCTTTGTGAGTGTTGTCGCGATCTCTGCCAGGTGCCGTCGTGGCTGGGGGGCCTCCTCTATTTCCACAACAATGGGCCATTGTCTGTGGTTGAAGTCAATGTGTTAGTATGATGTCTTTAAAGTCTTATCTCATGTCCGGTGAACTCCGGGTGAGCTGTTTGCTGGGGGCTTTGTGTTACCGTCTTTCAAGATAGTATAAGAATGTTGTAAGTAACTGTAATCTTGGCACTTGTGAGAGGCTGCAGCCATTGTCTGGAACTCACTTGTGCCCGGAATATTCTGTAGAAATAAAAGCTTCGAAGTAACTGTTCATCGATCTCCAGCCTGCATTCGGATAACCAACATTCTCGCTACCCGAAAGAAAACGAACATGCGGAGGAAAATATAATTTTCTTCAACAGCATCTACATATATTTATAAAAACAACCGTTTCACTTAGTAACTTGGTTTTCACGCTAACACTAGCAAAAAGAAGCATAGCAAGGGATCTCAAGCAGCTCCTGAGAATTCAGAAGCGATGTGGGTTTGGCAACATTTTCGCTCGAAACGCAAGTTTATCTCCTCTATTTATTTATTTTTTAATTGATTGTACAACTTCAAACCGGTTATATTTATTGTTGTAGTAACACTCCATTACAAAGAAGTCATGCTACAAACATAGCAGCTGTGGCTAACGTTTGCTTATTTACAGTGCTAATGCTAGCTTAGTATTTGCTAGCTGGGTAGCATTCACTATGACTATCATGACTATGCACTTTGGTCAGAGACTCGAGGGATGGAAGAGATTAGTGAAGTGAGGCTACAATTTAAATCTTGATAGCAGTTTACAAACTGTAAACTCCTCATTTGGAGTCCAAATTGTGAGTCCTTATGCCACCTCTGGCTGTTTGTACTCACGTCGCCAGCAATCTCTTGAAAAATGGTCCGGAACTGCTGGTCCTCCTCGCTCTCCTCCCCTGCTGAGGCTGGCGCTGGCTGGTGGCGTTGAGGTGGAGGTTGCAGTAAGCCGGGACCACAGTCATGACAAACATGGGGGACAATGGAGTCGGTGAGAAATTTCACACGTGACATAAAAGTCTACACTGTCCTGTGCAATGTTTTTTGTGAAATAAAAAACAAACAAAAACATGACCAAAACGGGGGCCTGCAAAAGGTGGGTGAAGGGGACGACAGCCCTGGGCATACCTCTGACAATGTCAATCAAAAGTGAGCATTATTTTTAGTAGCGGTGCAAATTGGTCGTGAAAAAAATACACCGACTCACCACGGGATGGTCGGCCTCGATTCTGTTCTCTATTTCCCTGAGAGCAGACCAACAAAAAGAGGTCACCATGGTTACTGACAACAACAATAACATGTCACCTGTGGACTACCGAGCCAGTCAGCTCACTCGCTGAACGTCATATGCTAAGAAAAATGTGAACCGTACCCCGGTTATAATTAGGGAGGGGCATTTGATACATTTCATACGGTACATTTTGATAGGGTAATTAACAATCAAGGAATTTGTGCGAATGTTGTATTGCACTCGAATGATGAACTTCCCGTAGCAGACCCAATTAATCGATAATTCCTAATGATCAATTCATCATGCCCATCCCTAGTTATGATCGTCAATAATAGCATGTAGCATGTGTGAGTATCCCAGTTGGAGAATGTTAACTGCGGACTCCTGTGCAGGCTCCGACAGTCCGTCAGGCGGATGTCTGGTCTTCAAGGCCCAAGGTAGGCGGCGGAGGGCAGCCAGTGACGGTCGGCGGTGGTTCAGTGAAGACATTTTTGAACGTTTACCGCAGATCGCCCCAGACAGGAGTGGCTTGTCCTAAAAAAGATTCCATAACAGCCTCGAACTGGGGCCGCTTTCTTCCAGCTCTACAAATCAAATCTCCGTTAAAATGGTTCGTTCTTGGCGGTGCACCTTAAAACCCACACTCCCACCCCACAAACCACGACACCCCACTCACAAACCCACACGTTTACTTTCGGATTTGAACCGCAAACCTATGGGGGTTCAAGCCCAACGCTGTTAGCTGCCATTCATTTATTGAAGACATTTAAAACTACCAATTCGTGCCTAGCCGACCCCTAAAAGGAACCTGTGATCAAGCAACCACTCACTCTGAGGTGTTCTTCTTTTCGGAGAAGACGCGCAGGATGAACTCGCCCTCCTGGTGCGGCTCGTAAGTGGACGGCACGATGACGTACTCGCCGGGGCTCAGCCGGAAGCGCTGGGTGACCTCGCGCAGGTTGATGTAGGACTTGCAGCGCGCCTTGGCCGAACTGACCAGGAAGAAGTCCTTGGGCATGTGCTGCTTGTTGCCGTGCATCTGGAAGAGGACGGAGAACATCCTGGTGGGAAACCCCTTCCCGAGACTAAGGAGAAAGATTCACCTGAGAGCTCGGATCCTGGGTGAGGACGTACTTACCTCCTTTGGCACCTGTGGACAGACAGAGGAGATGGTTAAAAATCAGGACCTGGCCTCCTTCCCCTTGGAAATGGAAGCTCCATAGGTTTCTTGGGCAGTAATTCTGAAAATGTGGTACCTCCTAGTGGTACGTGAAAAATGTTTTTGAAGCCTCATCATTCAAATTTTTGAGGTGGAACTTCAAAGGCTCTAGAACAGCTGTTCTACTCTGAATCCTTCTGCAAATGACTGAGCTCCTAACTCAGAAACCCAGAGTTCCAGACCACAGGAACCACCTGACCGAGTGCAGTCTACCATTGTTAGGATCTACCGCTCATTTCTGCGTGAAATATCCAAAGCAGAAGCTGGCTTTACGAACCTCATAGATGGCAAAGCCGATGGTGAACAGGTTAGCGCCCATCCTGCGCTCTTTCCGCCTGTTCTTCTGCATCAGAGCCACCACGAAGGTGCAGCCAACTTCGTTGTCCTCCGGGTCGTCGTCCTCCTCCAACAATCGAAGGCGGTACTGAGGGTTGGTCCAGAAAGTGTCTGCGGGGATCAAAACGAGAGCTTTGTCAGAGGTGGTGGTTCAAAGTGCCACTTATCCAGGTCTGGTTTTTGAGGGAAGCTGTCTAAGCAAGTTTTCTAGACTGGTCCCACCCAGGACCCTCCCCGAGTAGCACCGGGTTGAGGAGACCAAGGGGTTTCCTAGACACGCTGTTTTCGTAGCTGGTGTAAATCCTACGCGGCACGTGGTTTATCTCTGTGCGGAGGTGGGTTAGACCCGATGATGGTCATTTTACAGATAAAGACAGGCTGGCGGATCTGCAAGAGGTAGGACTAGACGCTAGTCGTGCACTAGAGCAGTGGTCCACATCCACTTGTCCACAGGCCATTTGGTAATGGGCTGCAGAGATAGATATTTGAGCACTTACGTCAGAATGAACATGTGCTGATTTAAAGCGATGATACGCAGAATGTGCAATTTAGTGGCTGCTATTTGGCATCTTAGTAAATCAGGCCCTTAGTTCCTTCAGCGTGTCCGAGGTTTGCCCCGTGACCTCATCCCAGTTGGACATGCCCTGAGCGCCTTTGGATTGCGGCTCAGCGACGGTGTTTCATACCAGGGTAGTTTCTGCACCCTCCGGCCGAGCAGCCTCGCACCCAACGGCCCTCGTTCACAGAGACTGTCCACTTGTGGATCTTGTCGTCCTCGAGGGCGTCGGGCGTGAGGTTGCAGATCTCGATCTTTGTGTAGTTCTTCTTGAAGTCCTCAAAGGACATCCTGGAGAGGGGGAACACTAGTATTCCTCAGAAAAACTTGAAAATATAAGCCGTGTTTCTCTAGCGCAAATGTATTTCTTCAAAATCCGTCCGTGTATTGAAAATTGGTCTCCACGTTACCAGAACTCTCCGTCCTCTGCGCTTTGGTGTTGTAGTTTCTCCTTCTCGGCCTTGGGTAGCGCGACCCACTCCTTTGAGCTGAAAGGGAAAAGACCAAACTGTAAAAGTAGCCAATATTCCCACACACTGGGCTACAATTCCTCCGGTAGGGATGCTGACTTGTCGCTCCAGGGTCCGTTCCACTCCACTTGGCCCCAAGGGTTCCTGAGACGCACCAGGCGCACTTTAGTCTCTCTGTGCTGCGAGGGCCGACACTGCCAAAGACAAAACAAAGTTTCAATTCTCCTGATCAAGGGAGGCAAGCGATGCTGCCGGTCTTTACCTCCTCCACCGCCGTCACGGAGTAAGCGTGGCCCTTCACCAGGCCCGTGGCCGTCCGGGTCTCGAAGCGAGCCGGGACGAGGGACTGCGGAATACAAACGTAGCCGCGCAAAAACTGTAGTTACATCAATGTTGTTCCCAAAATGAATTCCAAAGGTCAAAGTCAATCTTCAACCCAATCTGCTGGGGTCCAAATCCTTAACCCAACCTTGGGTCAAAGATATGTGAAACTCACATCAATAGAGCAGCCCATGAGGGAGCCCCTCTCCAGAGCCTTCTTCATGGTCTTGTAGAGGTCTTTGGGAGCCTCCTTCATCTCGTAGAACTCGGTCACCCCGCCCGTGAAGTCCTCCATGGCCTCGGTGGTGTTGCCACCCTTCAGGGCCTCGTAGGACCCGTGCAGTCTGGACACAAGGGAGCATGAGTCGGGTACAATTCAAGCGCAGTTTAGTTTTTAAAATAGAATGACTCGGTTCAATTCAGTGGGATTACGATTTGTTTCGATATGGTACGACTGAGTTTGCGGAATACAGATGGACTTAGTTACTTGTTATTTTACAATATAGAAAGCTGTAAATGTAGATTTTCCTTCCGAAATCTCTCTCCATTAAAAGACGCCTCACTTTGCATAGGCCTTTTCCAACAGGGCACTCCAGAACTCATTTCTCTCCGCTGACTTTGTGAACACCAACTGGTTGTTGAAGGTGGGGATGCGGTCGTCGATGACCACGTCCACCCAGTCGCCATAGCGCCAGAACTGTGGAAGAAGTCGAGGACCGAGATCAGGGAGCGGTAAGATTGGTCATATAAGCAGAGACGAGGTGAAAAACCGAGGTCATCAGAAGCTCCTTGGCCAACCTGGAAGTGGAAGATTCCGGCGTAGTCTTGCGTGAAACTCTGGTCTGGAGGAACCACCCGGTAGAGGAGCTTTTCGTTGAGGGTGAGACAGGCGATGGCGGCCAGCAGCCAGCAGTCACCTGCACGCAGAAAGGTGGGTACGACACACAGGTGGTGGGAGGTCAGAGCCATGAACAGTCGCATCCTGCTTAAGTGCGTTTTTGTGCAGTCCATCCGTCTTCAATTCCGCTTATCCGGGGTCGGGTCGCGGGGGCAGCAGCTTTAGCAGGGAAGCCCAGACTTCCCTCTCCCCAGCCACTTCAGCCAGCTCCTCCGACGGGACCCCAAGGCGTTCCCAGGCCAGCTGAGAGACGTAGTCTCTCCAGCGTGTCCTGGGTCGTCCCCGGGGCCTCCCGCCGGTAGGACATGCCCGGAACACCTCCCCAGGGAGGCGTCCAGGAGGCAGCCGAACCAGATGCCCGAGCCACCTCAACTGGTTCCTCTCAACGTGGAGGAGTAGCGGCTCGACGCTGTGTTTTTGGGCAGTATTGATCATTTCTAATAATTGTGAAAGTGGTGGTATGAACTGAAGGCCAAGGCACCACATGCACGACCCAACACGCCACATCTAGCTTCTCAGGTTGCTGCCACATCTAGTTTGTTGTGCACTGACGCAACATTACAGATTTTTTTATTTTATTTGGTACCTTTTCGAGCTCAACAATGAGAAGTGCTGCCCTTCCAAAAGAGTAACAACAATGTGGGGGAGGCCACAGCCTGCCTCGGGGAGGCCACATGGAGTTTGGGTACGTGGTCTGATTCAGGCATTGACCTCAGTTGTCCCCCAAAATTGGACAAAATTTACAGAAAAATCTAACAAATCCGAATCTTACGAGAATAAGGTTGTTTTTCGGAATAGAAGTATTTATAAACATTCCACAGACATGGTGGACATGGCCTACTGAAAGTATATAGTGGTTTGACAAAAAAGGTGCTCCAGAAACAATCACACACATGCTATGATTAAAATGCTAAAATGAAAAAAATAATAATTTTGCAAGTAATATCTTGTAGTACATTAACTTGACATTTTTAAGTACAGGTACAAAACAGTTGAACTCACCGAGATCTCCCTGGCAGATGTCAGTACGACTAGCCCCGCCCACAATGAACTGTGGGTTCTCGCTAATTTCCTGCGCAAAAATACAACAAGCAAAGGTACATTTATCCTTATTAAAAAAGCAAAAACGTCTTAGTTTGAACCTCTATTTAACTCTTTGACTGCCAGACGTTTTCAGAAAAGGGATGCCGTGGGTGCCAGCCGATTTAAGCATTTTTGACTGATCTTTCAAGGTCCACAAAAAATTATGTGTTTGGACTATGGAAACACACATACAAATGAAAGATTGGACTCTCATCTTTCATCCGAAAAAAAAAGTTTGTTTCTACCTTATTCCGTTTTTCAGTAATCAACAATAGAAAATGGTTAGTTTCGCCTCTGTTTTGAAAAAAAAAACGTATTTTAACGTCTTTGGCATTCATCCATAGGATTTTACTAAACGTTATTTAACGTTTTTGGCAGTCAAAGTCTCTTTGACTGCCAAAAACGTTAAATTCACGCTGGCATGAATTTACTGCTAATAAATTAGGTAGCAGTTGAAAAAAACTTAACCAGTAAGACTTATTCCAAGCTGGATGTCAAAAATATGGAATACTGTAAATACTCACTCAAACTGCTTTCCATAGACATCCACCCACCCCACGCGATTAACCCCGCCCCCGCCTGTCAATCATCCATCCATTCATCCTCCCCTTCCTCCTACCTTGGGCCTCCTCCAAACAATGTTCTTGACCTTGTTGGACTTATGTCCAAGGTCTCTGAAGCCCAGCGACTCAACGCTGGCCGGGAAGGAGTCGTCCTCAAAGAGGGTCCCGCGCTGAACATACTCCCGCCGCAGGGTGCCAAAGTCCTGGCCGTTGAAGCGCAGCGGCTTGTTGAGGCTGCCTTCGCCGTCGCGCCGCTCTCGCTCCCGGATGAGCCGGTCGCAGAAAAAGCCAGACGGTGTGTAGGGCATGTCGTCCCCCCTCGCTCTCTCTCGCTCACCTTCTATGGTGCGGCGCGCGTCAGTTTGTGTGTAAGCGGGTGTTTTTTTTTCTCCAATGTTGCCACTTGGACTAAAGTCTCCAAGCTGGACACGCTGGCATAAATCCAAAGAACAAGTGCCTGATTGGCTCCCCGCGGCGGTGACGCAGCCTCCCCCTCTGAACGCTCAGAAAAAGTAAATTCAGCCAACATACATGCACAGAATGGCACATAACACACACATACGCAATACATTGTGTGTGTGTGTAACCATTGGGCCGACACACAATGGCGCGTTGGTCATTGTTGGGTGACACAAAGGCCAACGGGCCACGCCGGAGGCCATCCAAAGCATGGCCGCTGGATGCCCTGCCTCAGCAGAAGGCATTCAAGCGCCTCTCAATGGAGCTCAGAGTCGAGCAGTCTCAGCAAGAACCCATTTGGAGCACGCCGGTCCTCCACAGCTGCGCCAGATTGTCTTCGAAAGGGACAAAAAAAATGGGGAAAAGTACCAAAAAAATGTTGGGACAGCACAGATAGAGGAGACTCACAATCATGACGTGTAATTTTTTTTTGAAGTACATTTTAAGCATGTGAGACTTCCAGGCTTTGAAGAGTCTGAAACTTCCCCCAAAAAGTTGAGACTGGACATTTATATATATATATATATATATATATATATATATATATATATATATATATATATATATATTAGGGGTGTCTAAATTAGTGCATTAATTTTGAATTAATTTAAAATTCCTTTAATGCCACTTAATTTTTTAATGACCCCTTAAAGCCTATACTGGGGGAATTCACGTCCACATCAAAATTTAGCAGTAATAAATTTAATAATAATAATGCATATATTTGTGGATACTGGGGTCAAGTTGTATTGTACATTTTTTTTTTTAAATGTACAGAATTTCACAAGTTACTTCATGTGTTAGATAGCTCTTAATATGAAAAGAAAAATGCACTGAGCTGTTACTGTCATACAAATGCAATCATGCCATCTAGTGGCAGAAAAATGACCTCAACACAAATCAATATCACACATAGTTTTTACCGTACAGCACGTTCTTTTAATTTTAACTATATGTGTAAGAACCGACCTGACTGTCTAACTAACTAACCAATTGATCAACCAGTTTTTAAATGTACAGAATTTCACAAGTTACTTCATGTGTTAGATAGCTCTTAATATGAAAAGAAAAATGCACTGAGCTGTCACCGTCATACAAATGCAATCATGCCATCTAGTGGCAGAAAAATGACCTCAACACAAATCAATGCCACACCGTACAGCACGTACTTTTAATTTTAACTATATGTGTAAGAACCGACTTGACTATCTAACTAACTAACCAATCAACCAATTGACCAACCAGTTAACCTACCGACCAATCAACCGCTATTCTGTAGGTGGCAATAAAGTGCATATCCAATCGTCTTTAATTGGAGAGACGTACATCGCTAATATAAATGCAATAAAGACAGGAAATCAGTCATCTTAATCTTAAGTGTGTAATTTATTTTTGGAGCAGCCCATAATTCAACTCAATCAATGAAATCTTAACTGTGACAGGAAGTCAACATATCTGTATGTCCCAGTCGTCGTCCAAGCTGAGCTCCAAGTCACCGATGCTGAGCGAGCGCCGCTCTGGCTCGTACTGGTACTCCACCGAGACGCCCTCGGCCGCCCCCGCCGCGTAGACCTGCACCGCCGATGGCTCGCCCCGCACCCCCAAGATGTGCACCGAGCGCACCGCTATGCCGCACTTGTAGCTTCCCTCTTCGCCGACGCGGCTGCCGGGTGACAAAGTTGCGATGTCACGCTGTTATGACGATATAACGAGGACGAGGGAGAACTTACCGGCACCGCAGGCGTCCTGCCAGCATGCGGAAGGAGCGCAGGCAGAACTCCCGCTTGTCGCGGTAGGAGAAGGTGCGGCCGTCGTCCAGGTACACTTCACCATTGGCGGCACCCTGAACAGAATTTAGGGGGCAGTGCTTTTCACGCAGAACCCAGCAAAGGTGAAATATTTTCCTACAGGGGTTGCCACTTCGCTGGGTTCTGCCTCAAAAGGCAAAAGCTTGACCATGCGAGCTCTCCTTGGTGGTCTAGCTATGCTGCGACGATCCACTTTGCTCCTCTCACCTGAGCGTCCAGAGCCAGCGTGATGGCAAGGGGCATCTTCTGCAAGTCGGCGGTACAAGTCCCGACCGCTGTGGCGCGGCACACCGCCGTGCCGCCTCGCTGGAACACCGGAATCTGATGACATTGCACAAAATGTTCACAGCAATGGTTAGATAGCCCCTGAACTAGTTAAAGGAATATGATGACCAGCTGTTAAGGCAGCTCCATGTGGTCTTTGGCATTTTGCTTTCGAGGGATTGTAGTAGTTAACAGAGAAGAAACAGTTTCCTTCCGTGATGTGTATGCTGTTAGCTTAATGTGTCGACTTTTTTTTTGGAGACTGTTAGCCAACTAGCTAGCTAGTTGGTTGGTTAGTTGTCAGAAAATAAAAAAAACGCTTTCACTGTTTTGCCACTACGGAAAAACAGACGGTTGGTGAGTTGGTTAGTTAGTAATAAAACATTTACAGTATAAACTGTACCTGTAACATTCTTAACACTTAAAGCACTTTATTTCCACCTACAGAATAACAGTTGGTAGGTTAACTGGTTAATCACTTGGTTGATTGGTTAGTTAGACAGTTGTTCCCATCATAAAACTTTTATTAACTGGGTAGTATTTTGAGATGATTGGTTGAGTTTGGTTCAGTCGGGTCGGTCCTTATGTTGATCAGTTAGTTATTTGGTTGGTTGTCATGTTAGTTGGTTGTCATCATGTTAGTCAGTTTAATGGTGTTGGTGAGTTTGTTAGTTGATTGGGCAGTCAGTCAGGAAAGTTGGCCAGTTAGCCAGTGGGTTGATTGCTTTATTAGTTACTGTAGTTATCCAGTCATTCAGATTGGGTCATTAGTTAGATTGGTTCTTTAGTCAGTTAGATGGTTAGTTGGCGTGTTAGTTAGTATTCAGTCATGTTGGGTCGTTAGTTGGTTTGATTCTTTACAGTGGTTAGTCAGTCGGTTGATTCGTTAATTAGTTGATCAGTTTATTAGGTTGGTCAATTCTGTAGTCAGTTAGGCATTGCTATCATAAATCTTCATAAACTGTGCCTGTGATGTTTTTAGAACCAATTTTTAGTGCGCAATTATTTAGTTAGTCAGTGTGTGAGTTAACCGTTTGTGGGTTATGCTGGCTTCTGTCTACATTACTTCTTTTCTTAAGCAAATATTGGATCATATTTCTGCAGGGAAGCGTCATGTTGACTGAGGCGTCATAATTGAGGCAGGATCCAAACAAAACATTTACCGTTTCCAAGGTTACTGGAAAGCTCAGAGTCGCGCCTCCTTGGTGAACCTCCGCCGATTTGATGTCATACCAAAGCTAAAATACAAGAAGAATCAATATATTTGACAGTCAAAGTCTTGAATCAATATTGAAACTACCTGCTCCGCTCCAGGAAATATGACTTCAAGTTCCGCAACGCCGGATTCCGTGACAGGACACGCCATCAGTGCATCTCCTGTGTTCAACATGAACTTACATTAATGGAACAAAGAACGTTTGCGGTGGGTGAAAAAGTGTGTGAAAATGCGTGTGACATCACCGAGCATGTACTGGTGGTCCACGCTGAAGATGCTCTTCTCCTGAGGGAACTCTATCCACAGAGGCCTTAACATAAAGTGGCATACTTTAGGGACACCCGTAAAAGTAAATGAGATCTCATACAAGAACTCTACATCTAGAATGATGACTTTTTCTAGTCCAGTCCTATAGATGGCAACAACCAGTAAACATGACAACACTTTTTTTTTTTGTTAGTTTAACCTGCTCAATCTTGATTGGGGGTCACAACTCCCTAGGGTATGTAAACTTTCAAACACAACTGTACAGTATAAAAAATAACCAACCATTTTAACCAACTAAAAAAGCGAGTGGTCAACCCACCCAAAATGCTACTCAAGCATCATATATGAAGTTAATAAAGCTTTTCTTGATCATGACAACTAAGTAACTAACCCAAAAATGTTACGGAAAACATCACAGGTTTCATCAAATGGTTTCACGTTGATGAAAACGGGCTAACCCACTTACCAACTAAACTAAACAACTAACTACCTAAATGCTACTCAAAACATCACAAATACTGTTACTAAAGGTTATGATGGCAACTAACTAACTAACTAACTACCTCACCTAATGTCACTAAAAACATTAGCGGTTTAGGTAAATGGTTTTATGATGGTGAAAATGGACAAACCCACTAACCAAATAAATGAAACAACTAACCCAACTACCCACAATACAACTTACTAACTTACTGCAACTAACTAACTACCTCACCTAATGCCACTAAAAACATTAGCGGTTTAGGTAAATGGTTTTATGATGGTGAAAATGGACAAACCCACTAACCAAATCAATTAAACAACTAACCCACCTACCCACAATGCAACTTACTAACTTACTGCAACTAACTAACTACCTCACCTAATGTCACTAAAAACATTAGCGGTTTAGGTAAATGGTTTTATGATGGTGAAAATGGACAAACCCACTAACCAAATAAATGAAACAACTAACCCACCTACCCACAATGCAACTTAAGTACAGTTAGTAAAACATTTATGATGGTTAAAATTGACTAACTAACTAACCCAAATTCCTACTCAAAACATCACAAGTACAGTTACTAAAGTTTTTATGGTGGACAACAGCAGCACTTACCTGAGCACCGGCAGACCGTCGGTGTGAGCACGGTAGAAGAGAGTGTACCAGTACGGCAGCAAGCGGTAGCTGAGAATCCAGATGCTCGTTATTTAGTTAGCATTTCAAGTGAGTTGAATGCAATTGTAGGAAAAGGGCCGCGGTACCGTACCGTTCTTCAATGACACTTCGGATGATGTCGGTCACCTCTTTCTCGAACAGCCAGGGTTCCCGGCGCACCGTGTTCATTGACGAGTGGCCTCGGAAGAAGGGCTGCAGGTACGAGGCTTGGTACCAGCGGAGCAGCAACTCAGTGCTCGGCTCCGGAATGAAGCCGCCAATGTCGGCTGAAATGGCACAAATTGACATACGACAGATTGTTATCTTATGGGATCCAGACTGGAGTAACTATTTTTTTATGGGACTCACCTCCGCAAAATGAGAGGCCGGTTACGCACATGGACAGACACATGGGGATGGAGATCTTCAGATACTCCCAAGTAGCGAGGTTGTCGCCAGACCACACCGCTCCTGCGTTGACAAACAATTGGTGATCGTGGTTCCATTTTGTACTAGAATCCAAAGTTGTTTGGCAAACCTAGTCTCTGAGTCCCGGCGAAGAAGGCACGGGACAGGACGAAAGGTCTCTCTGTGCCACCGGAGCGAGTCAATAGGCCGTCCACTGCCGCCATTTGCTAGGAGAGAAGAAATTGCAAGGGATACTTTACGGATCCATCGGTCACAAGCTGACAGTTTTTAAAAGTAGTGAGGCATGAAGGGGTACGATAAATATATATAAAATGTTCAATATTTTTAAGAGGCGAAGCCAGTTGTGTGGTGTGTGTGCGAATGGCACTGAGCTATTGCTAACATTATATGATGCGTAAATCTGCTAATTGTATTGATTTTCATTTGGGACGATTTTGTCTTTTTTTATAGCATATTTACCGTACGACGTTCGCATGTGAAAACACACCGATGCACTTTTTAGACATTTACTAAAAGCCGGGAGAACAGTAAAACATAATGAGCACACTCACACAGTAGATTGAGTTAGCCACAGCTTAATGCTCCAACGTTAACTTTAATGCTAACCAATGTTAGCTTTCGATGTTTGCGTCAACGTTAGCGTCCACATTTAGCTTTACCATTAGCGTCAACATTATTTCACATTGTTAGCTCTTATTTTTAGCTTCAATATTCCTCTATAACTTCTAACGATATCGTTCCATGTTAGCTTCTGAAGTTAGCTGCCAAAGTCGGTTTCAAACATTAGCTTTCAGTGTTAAATCTCGAAATTAGTTTCTTAAATTACTGATCTAGAAAGGCCAATGTTCAATCATTATTTTTGGATAAATTACAACAAAAAAATACAGAATCAGTCTATTTGATACCTCCAACTGACTCCATTTGAATGTTAGCTTAGAGCCTCAGGTGCATTCCACCAGCTTTCTGCTTTTACTGACTGTAATTTTTTGTTCAAACATGCCAGTCAAGTCAATATTTGTTAGAATACCGCTATTGAGAAATGACTATTATTCTATTTTCCCCTCACCTGGTAAAAGCCATACAGGTTGTGCAAGTCGCGGTGTTCCCAGCCCCCATATTGCAACGCATCCTTAGGCAACGTCAACTCAGGCCCGGAGAACACAGTGGGTTCGTTCATGTCAGTCCACGCGTGCAGCGATGGTGTCGAGCCCTACCTCGAGAAACACATCACAAAAAACAATTCCAACAGGTCTTAAGGGAGTAGTAACCATATTAGGTCATTTTTTAGGTCACTTATGAGGTTGACAGGAATTCTTACTACAAATTGGTGTCAAGAGACAAAAAACCATAGTGTCAGAAGTGGAACAAAAGACCCCGACGCGTGACCAGAGTGGTACAAGAAGTGGGCCGAAACATATTTTTCACACTAACCTTATATCGATCCAGGGAAAAGCACTTGGCGTACCAGGCCCGGGTGTGTGGGCTGCTGAAATCTGGATAATACGAGTCGCCCGACCAGCAAGTGCCCTTGAATATCTGCCCCTCTCTGTCCAGGACAAAATGACCTTCTTCTAGCCCCTCGTGGTACAGCGACCAATCAGGATCAACCATGATAGGTGGATCGATGATGACCACCAACTGAAATCAGAAAACAGACTGGCTGGGTCGGGACAAACGTTGAACAAAGACTAGGGCTTTGGACTAAAGACTTTGGAACAACGGAATAAAAAAAAGACAAAGAAATGAGATTTAGGACTAAAGACCGGGAGTAAGACTCAGGGCTAGGACTACAGACTTATGTCTAAAGACTAGTATATACCAGTTGAGGTGGTTCAGGCATCTGGTTCGGATGCTTCCTGGACGCCTCCCTGGGGAGGTGTTCCGGGCATGTTCTACCGGCGGGAGGCCCCGGGGATGACCCAGGACACGCTGGAGAGACTATGTTTCTCGGCTGGCCTGGGAACGCCTTGGGATCCCGTCGGAGGAGCTGGGTGAAGTGGCTGGGGAGAGGGAAGTCTCGGCTTCCTTGCTAAAGCCGCTGCCCCCGCGACCCGACGCCGGATAAGCGGAATTGAAGACGGACGGACTAGTATATAGGACTTAAGGTCTCGTAAACTAAGAGTAAGATTTAGGACCAAAACTAGGACATAGGACTAAAGACTGGAGCTTGGTACTCAAGATTAAGACAGATCGATATAATAGCACAGGACGAAGGAAAAAAAAGAGGTGACGGACCTTCCTGTTCTTCTCCTCCAGTTGGCGCTGCAGGCGAGCCGGGTCAGGAAACAGCTTAGGGTTCCAGGTGAAGAAGCGCTTCTCGTTGGTGTGTTCAATATCCAGCCACATGACGTCGTATGGGATACGATGGTGGTCAAACTTGGCATCCACCTCTGCCACGTCGTCTTGGGTGTCGTTGTCCCAGCGCGAATGGTGGTAGCCCAGGGTGAACAGAGGCGGGAGGGCCTGGTAACCTGGAGCGGGAAGAAGCAGATCGCAGCAGGTTGGAATGGGTTGAGGAACGTGTCAGGGGTGTCGTGTGTTGGATGAGTTTGCTAGGATGAAGTGGAAATAACATGGTGAGGCTATCCATGATGTACGGATTAGAGACAGTGGTACTGAAGAAATGGGGCGGGAAGCGGAGCTGGAAATGGCGGACAGCCAAGTCCGTCTGTCCGTCCGTCTTCAATTCCGCTTATCCGGGGTCGGGTCGCGGGGGCAGCAGCTTTAGCAGGGAAGCCCAGTCTTCCCTCTCCCCAGCCACTTCACCCAGCTCCTCCGACGGGATCCCAAGGCGTTCCCAGGCCAGCCGAGAGACATAGTCTCTCCAGCGTGTCCTGGGTCGTCCCCGGGGCCTCCCGCCGGTAGGACATTCCCGGAACACCTCCCCAGGGAGGCGTCCAGGAGGCATCCGAACCAGATGCCCGAGCCACCTCAACTGGTGCCTCTCAACGTGGAGGAGTAGCGGCTCGACGCTGAGTCCCTCCCGGATGACCGAGCTTCTCACCCTATCTCTAAGGGAGAGCCCGGCTACCCTGTGGAGGAAACTCATTTCGGCCGCTTGTATCCGGGATCTTGTTCTTTCGGTCACGACCCACAGCTCGTGACCATAGGTGCGGACAGCCAAGGTTAGATGTTTTGGGGGGGAGTTAGAGAGCTGACTTAGATTGTTTGGACAGGACCAGAGGAGAGAGTGAGTATAGCGGCAGAAGTTTAATGAGTATGAAGCTACCAGGAAAGAGAGCAAGAGGAAGACCTAAGAGAAGGATGGCAGATTGTAGTTGTTGAAGACGTCCCTTAAAAATTTCATATGTCTACATTGTGGCCATTACACGTTTACGTCTGGGAAATCGGTGCTTCTGATCTGTTGCTCGCATACCCGTCAGCTCAGCGTACTGTCGGTACATCTGCGCTGGAGTTGGACCCAGCAGGACCATGCAGTCTATCACTCCGCTCTCAGACATCCAGTGGACGTCGGTGTGTGGCAGCAGATCGTCTTCCTGCAGGAAGTTCACATTTATTTTTTATAATTATCTGTGTGAAGTTGCTTAAAACAGTAGTCTTAACATTATGTGTATTTTAAAGAATATCCTGTATATATTTTTGTGTTTTTATATTATCAACTGTCGTTTAGAGGCGCCGCTCAACTTTCTCTAATGTTTTGTATTTTTCCATGACGTATGAAACGAAACTGAAACTTAACTGTAATAAAAGCGACGAGGTGGCCGGGGGAGGAGAGAGAGTCGGAAGGAGCCGAACGTGAGTTAAGGTCTCGCGTCTCCTCTCCTCTCCCAGCCGCGGTTGCAATAAAACAAAGCAACAGCTTCTGCCTCCTTTTTCCTTGGTGCACGGTCAGTAACTAAGGGGATCTGTAATATCAGACCCAACATTTAATTGGTGCCGTGACCCGGATCTGCATCTGGACGGACGACCGCCGCCGAACCGAGGACACCGAGAATCTGTCGACAGCGTCTCCCCTTGCGTGACGGGTCTCGTCGCTCCGGCCACGGCCGTTCGCCCGGACACCGGGTCCTGCGAACCAGACCGGCACCGAGGACTAACAGGTATTATGCTGTTTAATTATCACGATTTACACAGAAGTTTGAAAAAGGAACACTAAATATACTGAAGAAGTAAGAGTAAAATAGAAAAGTGGGGAGTAAAAGAGAAGCGCTTGGGCGTTGGCCCGTGAAGAAGAGAAAAAAAACCCATGGTATATATGATCCGGGCATCAAAGGGATCACGGTTTTATTAGATGAGATCCAAAATACTTTTATTGACTAGTTTTTAACTTGTTAAAAAAAAGTGTCGTTTTCGGGTGCCCGGGTAGAGGAAATTAAACGTTGCCGTAAATACGTAATAATTTACACCTCCCCACTCATTGGTTACCAAAATATCTGTGTTCAATATAACAAAGATTTATTAGGTCAGAACAGAACTGACTGCGATTAAAAATAATCGCCTAAAACACAAATCATGGTTTTAAATTAGAAAGTGGTGCACCACAGAAAAGACTAAGTGTGTGTGTTTGTGTGTGAGTTTATGTGTGTGTGTGTGGTTGTGTGCGTGTGTTTTTGTGTGGGTGTGTACTTTGTGCGTGTTTATGAGATAAGGTTTGAAGGGAGTAACTGCTGCCCGCTCGGGAATACATACAATGGGCCAGTCATTGAGAAAAGAAATAGAACAACACCAAAATGTTAAGTTTGTTGCAAGCTTTGACGCTAATGCGTGCAAGTATCTGGAATCCTGGGTGACCAAGTATGATTTTAACCCGTCTTTGAGAGATGTCAGGAACAAAGAGGAAGTTAAGAAAAGTTTAGTGGAGAAAAGAGCAAAGAAGATTAAAAAGGGAAAGAATGTAGAAAAATTGGAAGCACAACTACGTGCTGTTGAAGTGTGGATAAAACAGTGTAAAATGAGGGCAGAAAGCATTTTGGAAAGAGAAAAGAAAAAAGGAAAAGACAGAAAGAAAAATGTATCAGATGAAGATAAGACCAACGGAAGAAACCGGCGCCAGACGAAGAGACAACGGAAATGCACCGGCTGAAGTGCGACAGCAAAATGATCCAGAAGAGGAAGTAAACGTCAACCAACAGCGGGAACCGCCTACCCCGTCTACCTCCTCCCCAAATTCCACCTCCACGAGTTTTGGGGACGGAGCCTCCCCTCCTATTGGAAGCCGTACAAGATCAAACAAACCAACAGCAGACGTCCTGGCTGCAACAACAAAATTATACCCAGACATTCAGCAGGTGGCAGCATATCCCATGGTAGCTGTAGCCAACCCAGCTTATGGAATGCCAAATCCTGGTCAACCTGCTCATCCACAGACCTTGCTGCTCTATCGCCCATGGACCGAAGAAGAAAAAGTAGCCGCATGCGCATCAGTTCCTCCCATTGAAGACAACGTTGAAAAATGGGCAGCTGCAATTAGAGAACTACATGGATCCTATCACCTCAATGGCAATGAATTACTAAGCGTCCTACGTCTGACCGCAGGACATCGAGTTGGAAGATTCCAAGGAGCCTTTGCTCCAGCCAACCAACGAGGCCAAGTCTACCAACCAGGCCAAGAACTAGACAACGCCCTAAATACTCTTTTAGAAAGAGCCATCGCAGTGTTCAAGAAACCACCTGATTTAACTAAAGTCCGCCAATGCCGCCAAGAACCTGAAGAAAGCGCACAAAAATATGTGGACCGCCTCCAAGACGTACTGAAACTACATGGTGGCATCGAAGAAAGCACTGAGGCACAAAGCACATACCAAACATTACTGCGGGCAACATTCCTGGATGGACTAGTGGACGGTACAGTCAATTTTATCAAGAAACATTACCACACCTGGAGAACTGCCCCGGTGAATGATCTCGTAGCTTGGGCCTCACACGCTGAAGACCTAAAAAGACAAAAAGCGCAATCATCAGTCTTCAATGCCATGCACACATTTTTTCAACATGCCTCTCCTCCACCTTCTGGACCAATTTACTACCAAAACCAACCCAATCGGGGTAGAGGACGTGGACGCGGAAGAGGAAGAGGCCGACCAGCCACCAGACAGGATGTGTGCTACAATTGTGGCAAGTACGGCCACTTTGCCCGAGATTGCCGCTCCAAACAAAAAATTGAGACCCCAAGATCTGACCACTGGGATCCAACCGAATGACGCGAGCAGGAAAGGTCAAGTGATGAAAACCCTGATGACACCAGAACGATCGTCGAGGTGCTTGACCTGACAGTCCTGTTTAGCCAGATGTCCTCTATTGACCCAGCAGTAAGAAAACTAGGCTTAGGGCCATTTACTACAACATTGAAATTCATTGTGGATTCAGGAGCACAATCCTCCGTGATCACTGATCTACCAACAGGTGTCAAATTGTCAAAAAGCACAATAATGGTCATAGGAGTGGGAGGTAGACCAGCCATCCATTACTTTACCGAACCACTGACCATTATTGATGAAGACGGAACAGAATACCCAGATCAAACTTTCGTTTACGTGCCTCGTTGTCCTGAAAACCTCATCGGACGAGATTTGATAAAAGCCATGAGCCTTGTATTAATGGTCGAAGGCTCCAGCATGGTCGTGACAAAAAGAGGACAAGAAACACCAATGCAGATGTTAGTACTAGAAGGAAAAGACAAACCACGCCCATTCTACAGTCTGGATCCGATCCAAAAAGGTCCAACATCAGTAACAAACAATCTGCAACAGATGCCAGAACAAATCCTACCAAATTCAAATTGGGTGCCCCAAACCACGTACCCACTTCACTCCACCATCCGCTTCGCCCCGAACAAAGAGGACAGAGACTTCTTTGATCAATGGTCCCGATTGACAACCATGCGGGCCCAAATAAAAGACCTAATTTGGGACGAACAGGCAGGATGGATGGCAGCCACAGTAATCTTTCCAGATTACATATATGCATTAACCACATATGAAGGCGTTGGCATTCCCTTCCACATTTCACTGGCAAAACCAACAGGCTGGAGATGGAAGGACATAGGATCAAAAATAAGAGATGTAACATGGTCCGAACAACGACTTCCGTGGACCCCATGTCAAGATGGAAGATTTAAACGCATCATGTCATCAGGAAACGTGGTCTGGAGGAAAAAACTAAACTGGGTGACAACATTTGTCCCCAGCACCCACCTAAGTACATGACATCCGGAGGAAACCACGATCCTGGCACTAAAAGACGCCATGGATCAAATACCACCTCAGCTGTGGTCAGCGTCAAAAACCGATGTGGGCCTAATGACCACAGCCACAGAAGTAACAATTGAACCAAGAACAAACTATCGCCCACGAATCAATCAATACCCACTCAAACCTGATGCCAAAGAAGGAATCACACCAGTAATCATGAACATGGTAAAAGCTGGAGTGCTCATAGAAGCCCCCAAGGTAACTTGTAACACTCCAATCTTTCCAGTAAAGAAAGCAGACACCACGACCTGGCGAATGGTCCACGACTTAAGAGCCGTAAATCAGGCAGTAAAACAGAGAGCCCCCTGCGTCCCCGACCCCCACACTCTACTCAATGCGCTGAAGCCAGAACAGAAATGGTTCACAGTAATTGATCTAAGCAACGCCTTCTTTTCCATCCCATTGCACGAGTCTGCCCGTCATTGGTTTGGTTTCACCTTTAATCAAAAGAAATACACCTATACGAGACTACCCCAAGGCTATGCAGAGAGCCCCACCATTTTCTCTCAAGAAATCAACAACTGTCTGAGCCTCCATGAACACAGTGAAACCACTCAAATCTTGATTTACGTAGATGACATTCTCATCGCCAGTCCAACCAAAGAAGAAAATCAAGAAGAAGCAGTGAAACTGTGTCAACACCTGGCAAAGACAGGAAACAAAGCCTCACTGACCAAACTACAGTGGACTCAGACCGAAGTAGTTTTCTTAGGTCACATCATATCGGCAGAAGGAAGAAAACTAACCTCTGATCGGAAACAAGCTATCCTTGATGCCCCCAAACCAAAGACCAAAAGACAGATGATGGCCTTCCTAGGCCTAGTGAATTTTTGCCGTCTATGGGTTCTGGACTTCGCCGAAATAACGCAACCACTGGTGGATTTAATTTACCAAGAAGACATCGCCCTGGCCGATCCCATCACATGGACGAAAATAGCTAATGACAAGTTCAATCAGATAAAACAGACCATCACAAGCACAGGCCCTTTGGGCCTACCCGACTACAAGAAACTGTTTACCCAAACAGTGGACTGCAAAGACGGATTCATGACATCCGTCCTACTCCAACAACATGGTACACAAATGCGACCAGTGGCCTACTACTCAAAGAAACTTGATGCTGTCGCCAGAGCCCTGCCCCAGTGTGTCCAAGCAGTGTGTGCCGCAGCAATGGCTGTCCAAGCATCCGCCGAATTGGTGTTGTTCCATCCCACCACTCTACTAGTAACACACTCAGTAGATGTTCTTTTGACTCAAACAAAGATGTCATTTCTCTCACCAGCAAGACATCTTGGCCTAACAGCTGTACTGTTGTCCCAACCCCATCTTACCATCAAGAGATGCAGCACTCTCAATCCTGCAAGTCTCCTCCCAGTGGAGACAGATGGGACACCACACAGTTGCACAGAAGCCACCGAGGAAATCTGCAAACCAAGAAGAGATTTGTTAGACACACCCTTACAAGAAGGAGAAGCAGTGTTTGTAGATGGTTCCTCAAGCAAAGATGAACTAGGCAACACCAACACAGGCTATGCAGTGGTCACACAACAAAAGACACTGAAGAGCGGACGATTAATAGGAAATCTGTCAGCACAAGCAGCAGAACTCATCGCGCTAACAGAAGCATGTAAATTATTCAAAGACAAAGCAGTAACAATTTGGACCGACAGCCAATATGCCCACTCGACATTGCACATCTTTGCCGCCATGTGGGCTCGACGAGGAATGAAAACATCAACAGGAAAACCTGTTCAACACGCCAAATTACTCACTGACCTTTTGGCCGCTGTACTGCTACCCTCCAAAATAGCAGTATGCAAATGCAAAGCTCACACCTCAGCAAAAGACGCCGTTTCTGTAGGAAATGCAAAAGCAGATTTGGCAGCCAAGCAAGCAGGCCAAGACAAAACAAAGATCGTCATGCTCGCCAACCACAAAGAAACACAACAACACAACAACATTCCAAAACAAGTACTAATTGACATGCAAAACAACGCTCCAGACAAAGAAAAAACACTATGGAAAATGATGAACATTGAACTCACCCCAGAAGGCCTCTACCACAAAGAAGACCGACCAGTCATCCCCCGCAGTCTGTTCCACGCAGTAGCCACATTGAGTCATGGCAAGTCCCATGTCTCAACAGGAGGGATGGTATCTATGGTAGAACAGACAATGACAATACCACAGGGCTTACAAACCTATTTTAAAACTTTTTGTAGGTCATGTATGGTGTGTTGTCGTCACAATGCTCAGGGAAACTTAAGACCACAGAGAGGGAAATGCCCAGTGGGCTCCTACCCATTTGAAGTTTTACACATGGACTTTATTGAACTACACAAAAGTGGTCAGCACAAGTACTGTTTAGTGTTAGTAGACTCACTAACTAAATGGGTTGAACTTGTTCCTTCAAAACATCCAAACGCCCTCACAGTAGCTAAAGCTATTTGTAAACACATAATACCAGAACATGGCATTCCACGAGTCTTGTGGAGTGATAACGGTAGCCATTTTGTAAATACCATCGTTGACAATATGGCCGTTCACTTAGGGATCACCCTAAAAAATCATTGTGCATATCACCCACAGAGCGCAGGCTTAGTTGAACGGACCAACGGTACTATTAAACTAAGACTCAAAAAGACCATGGAAGAAACCAAAAAACCATGGCCTGAGTGTTTATCTCTAGTAAAAACTTACATGAGAATAACGCCAAACCCACAAGGGATCACGCCCTTTGAGGCAGTAACAGGCAGACCCTTTGTGCTCCCCTTATGGGAAAATCAGCCATGGTCAGACAAAACAGGAGAGGCAGATCCACTGACTAAATGGTTATGTGACTTGTTTAAAGAACGGACTGTGTCAAGAGCAAATGATCTGCCCTCTACCTCTCTTCCTCCTGCACAGGAAACGGTGACCCCGGGTGACCTGGTGTTGGTGAAGGTGATAAAAAGGAAAACATGGTCGAGCCCACGCTGGGACGGCCCATTCGTTGTTCTCCTGACCACACCCACCGCTCTCAAAATCGCTGAGAGAGAGACGTGGATCCACCAGAGTCACTGCAAAAAGGTCACCGAACTCAGATAAGGGATTACCCCCGGATTCTTGTCAAAAAGAAGAAGAAACAAAGGAGAAGATGACCCTTTTTCAGACATTGTTTGGACTTTGATCATTATAATGTTTATCTTATGATGTGTTATTTGTTCCTGCTGTATTGTCCCAATGTCTAAGAGATTAGTCGCCCGTATGTTCGTGGCCCAGATGTATCAATATAACTTACTACACGTAGAGGATTATGTTGACACTGTGGAGACCGACACAAAAGTGTGACCCTCATCTTATTGTGTTTCCCTAACTTCAAATTCAGTTCCATTCTCAGACCAAGAGGTTCTCGTCACCGTGCGGTGGGGGAGTTATGGAATTTTTCCCTTTAAGTTAAGGGTTTTCGCCATTTCCTGAGAATGGTTCAAATGTTGTGAATCTATTAATGAAGTAATACTGAGAAAACTTAATTGTTTTAGTATTTACTGATATCCTTTTAAATCCACAACAGGAGGGAATGTGAAGTTGCTTAAAACAGTAGTCTTAACATTATGTGTATTTTAAAGAATATCCTGTATATATTTTTGTGTTTTTATATTATCAACTGTCGTTTAGAGGCGCCGCTCAACTTTCTCTAATGTTTTGTATTTTTCCATGACGTATGAAACGAAACTGAAACTTAACTGTAATAAAAGCGACGAGGTGGCCGGGGGAGGAGAGAGAGTCGGAAGGAGCCGAACGTGAGTTAAGGTCTCGCGTCTCCTCTCCTCTCCCAGCCGCGGTTGCAATAAAACAAAGCAACAGCTTCTGCCTCCTTTTTCCTTGGTGCACGGTCAGTAACTAAGGGGATCTGTAATATCAGACCCAACAATCTGTCAGAGCTAGACTGAATCAGCACCAAGAAAAAAACAGGACTAAGGACTAGCACTGAGAACTACTACTAAAGACTAAAGACTAGGTATTAGAGGTTAGGACAAAATACTTGGATTCAGTACTAAAGATTAAGACACGGTAAATGACTCATGCAGGAATAAAGACCAAAGCAGGACTAAGGACCAAGAATTTGAACTACAAACTGGGACTTAGTACAAGGCAGACTGAAAAACCAAGACACGACTAAAGACTAAAACAGTATTAAGGACTAAGAATTAGAAATAAAAAATTTGGATTTAGGACTCATAAAATTGATGGATGGAATAAAATAAGATTAAGGAATTAAGACTTATAGCTAAGGATTTAGGACTCAGGACAAAAGCCTAAAAGTGGACTTAAACCAGGATTTAGGACTTAAGACTGAGACAAGACCAAGGACTAGGAATACAGTCTTCTGAGTAAAAACTTTAACTGGATTACCAGTACCTGGCTATAGTTGACGTGTACAAACGAGTCTGAGGCATTGAGCCAAAAGACTCCCAAAGTTCGGTCCTGCTTGTGAGCCACCACGAGCGGGACACTGCCGTACACGCCCAGATGACTGTTGATCTCGTACGCAAACACGTCCAGGTTGTACAGTCGGTAAGGTTCGTCATCTCTGGGGGGACATTGGAGCAGATACTTGGCAGTCAATTGTGACCTCTTTGTGAGTCCTGACGCGGCTTTACTCTTTCACTGTTTTGAGATTCCCTCGTGCCTCACAGACCAACAGGTGCTGGGGTGGGGGGGTATCTGTGCAAATGTGGTGGACACGCAAACAGTTCTCTGGAGTGATTCAAACTCCTTGTGAACTCTGTATGCCCAACGTCACATAAAAATGCACATATACTGTATATAACTTGTACTGTTAGGGCTCAATTTTTGGATTTATAAAAAAAGGATTTATTTATTCACTGACCTGGTGTCTGCCAGGCGGAGACTGTCGGCATGTTCCGGCACGCCAAACACATCCTGGAATCCGTGGAGCTGCAAGTCAGCGCCAATGCTAGTGGGTCCTATAAGGTAAAACACACAGCAGTACACTTCAAGAAAACTCTCATTGCATATCAACTAATATATTTGTTTTTGGGGTGTATGATTTGTTGATATCGCTTCCTTTTGACTCAGCAGAAGTGATATTTATTTTATACCAAAGTTTGTTCTTGGCTAAATAGCACAGCTGCTAACACAGCTAAGCTAGCAAGACCACTTAGCAAAAACATTAGCATTCATTTCAAACCCTGTTACCTAATTGTAATATATTAAACATATATTTCAAATACATAAACCGTAACTTTCTTTGTTTAACTATAAATAATTTCTTTAGCAATACTTTGTAACCGGTTGCCAGCCATATATATATATATATATATATTTAATAGACAGTTGGTCTATTAAATTTATATACATAATATATACATATATATATTACAATGAATAAAATTTATATATATATATATATATATATATTACAATGAATACAATTTTTATATATATATATATATATATATATATATATATACAATTTTTATTTTTTAAGTTTTAAGAAATACGTTCAAATTCAGCTAAGTTTAGGTAATGAAAAATCCAAAATATAAAAAACTAAAAGACCAAACAAAAACATTTATGTAAATTTCAGTTAGCCTAAATATATTGTTTTCAAATATATATATATATATAATTAACATGCAGTCCAACGTCGAACACAAAAATGCAAATTTGAAAAAAGGTCAGCCAAGTATATTAACATTTTGTCACAATGGCACTGCCATTTAGGAGCCTATTTTTGCAACATCATTAACACCAGGTGAACCCAAACCATTCGCTTTGATGTCCACAAAGTTCCTGAATGTCTCTCTCCATAGGTTGTCTTCTTCCATCTGTTAAAAAGAGCAGACATTTATGATCAAACGATAATAAAACAAAAGCCTATGGCCATTTTGTGGTGTCCTACCTCACTTTTCTCTTCCTTGGCCCTGAGAGAAACACACCAAAAGCAAACATGTCTGTTATGTTGAATACTATATGTTAATTGCCATGTAAATGAGACGCTCACTCCTGGGGACTTTCTCGCATCGTCTCAAACCACAGCTTGCTTTGCGAGTTGAACGTCACCACCGCTTGCTCCTCGCACAGGAGCTCCATGCGGAAAGGTTGGCGCCACACGCGGCACCTGTAGAGCCCCGAGGCCCAGGAGAGCGTCACCGAGTCTGCCTGCTGCTCCTCCAGTCTCACCCTGCCCACAGGATGATGTCAAAGAGGTGTGTGAAAATGTCAAGCGGGTGCATAAGATTTGTCACAGGTGTGGGAAAATATCTGATAGTGATGCGACGTCTAAGAGGCCATTGAGGAAGTTTATCATGAGGTCAAAGAGGTGTGTGATGACCTCAAAGAGGTGTATATGTGCATGATGAGATGGACGACAGTAAAATGGGGCACGCTGAAGTGTTGTGTGACACAAGATACATATCAAAAGAGCTGTATGGTGATATCTAAGAGGTGTAAGATGACATCGGAGGTGTAGCATGTCATCAAAGAGGTGCATGACTACAAAACAGTGTGGGACGACACCAAATCAGTGCACGATGGCTACAAAAAGTCAAAGTCATCTTATAAACAAAGAGGTGTAGGTTGACATCAAAGAGGTGTATGAGTTACAATGAGTTGCAGGATGACAGTAAAAAAGTGTAGGGGTGTGTCATAAGTGTTAAAGAGGTATAGGAAATACAGAAAAAAATAAGTGTGGTGTCAAAGAGGTATATTATGACAGTAAAGAGGTGGCTATAACTGAAGAGATGTGTAAAGAGGTGCATGATGTCACAAAGAGGTGTAGGATGACAGTAAGGAGGTGGATGTCAAAGAGATTGATGACAACTTCAATGAGGTTTACAATGAAATCAAAGAGGCGTATGATAACAGTAGGGTGACGTAAATGCATATCATCCAAGAGAGGTGCAGGGTAACATCAAAAAAAAAAAAAAAGCAGAATGACATCAGACAACAAAAGGGTGTCGGGTGACATCAAAGAGGTGCATGATGATACAAAGAGTTGTAGGATGATGACAAAATGTGTATCGGGTTGTGTCGGGGGGGTGTACGCTGATGTCAAAGAGGCTCACGGTGACTTCGGTGAGGTTTGCAAGCACATCAGAGATGACATCAAAGAGGTGCGTAGTGTTACAAAGTGGCGTAGGATGATGGCAAAAGGTGTAGGCTTGAGTCAGAAGGGTGACATCAAAGAGGTGAAAATGGGATTTTTTTCCCCAATAGGTTTTAGGTGAACTAATGAATACACACTCACTCGCACGCACACACGCACATACACATAATCACCCACATACAAAAAAATAATAATAATAAAAAATAAAAAAAAAGGAGAGCAATGATGATGAGATGTCAAATCGGTAAAATTACCGAATGAACAATACTGAGCTCTCCAGAAAAAGAAAAAAAAAACAAAGAGGTGAAAATGATTTCAATGAGGTTTGCAATGACATCAAATAGTAAAGGTAACGTGTAATGTAAAAGGCACATGTACAACGTCAAAGAGATGCACGGTGTCATCAAAGAGTGGGATAATGACATCACGACAACAAGGAGGTGTTGAATGACATCAAAGTGTAGAGTGACATCAGTAGTGTATGATGACAAGAAGTTTCGTCACACTCGTGTTGTGTTGTTTTAATTTCATACACAACAGGAGCTTTGATGAAACCGTTTGTGATTTTTAACCCTTAAACCGGGTCAATTTGACCCCGCGCTGTGTGTGAGACCGGCCTCACTTTTCACACTGCGGCTCCTGGGTGAGCACATCCTGGGCCCTGTAGCGCGCTTTGATGGGAATCCGTTCGTCAATCACGATCCTGACCGTGTCGTTTTTGCAGGGCGACACACACACAAGCAACTTGCTCTGCAGGACAACAAACAAATAAGGATAAACTGTCACCTCTGGGAAAAAGTAAATAGAGCAGCGACTTTGAAATGTAACCCATTGGCAAATAAAGGAGCGTTTGTTGAACTTATTAAACGTTTATGACTGTTGGTTTATTCCATCTTTTTATTTATTTAATATTTTATTTTTACGTTAGATCTTTTGAGTCAATATTTCCCAACTTTTACTGAGCCGAGGCGCCATAAATCATGCACACTTAGCAAAACGGTTCACAAAAAGTAGATTTACAGGTTATGTACCTTCTTTTAGTGTACTTTAATTAATCAATTTTTGAGTTTTGCCTCTTATCATCAGGGGATGGCATAGATAGATAGCTTAACTCTTTGACTGCCAGACGTTTTCAGAAACGGGTTGTCCCCAGTGCCAGCCGATTTTAAGCATTTTGACTGATCTTTCAAGGTCCATAGAAAATTATGTGTTTGGACTATGGAAACACACATACTACCAAATGAAAGATTGGACTCTCATCTTTCATCAGAAAAAAAAAGTTTGTTTCTACCTTATTCCGTTCTTCAGTAATCAACAACAGAAAATGGTTAGTTTCACCTCTGTTTTGAAACAAACGTCTTTTAACGTCTTTGGCACTCCTCCATAGGATTTTACTAAACGTTATTTAACGTTTTTGGCAGTCAAAGAGTTTTAACAAAAAAAAAATGTTTCAATAGAAAATAAATCGTTTTTCATCCAAATAACTGACATTGGATAATTTCTTGTGGCACACCTGACAATCTCTCACGGTACACCAATGCGCCACATCACACTGCTTGGGAATCACTGTTTATGATATACATACCTTTACATTTATATACCTCCATACCTGTATCTTTGGTTCCAGCAACTCAAAGTGGACGCCCTTTTCGCTGAGGACAAGTGTATCCAAAAGGGCTTGATACTGCATTTTGGGTCCCTGCATCTGCCGTCTTGCAAAAAAAAAAAAAAAAAAGTATGCTATATATATTAAAAACAAATCAAAAACTGAGTTTAAATATTATTGTAATTAATATTATGTATTATTATTTAAAAAATATATATTTTCAATTATGTGCTTCTTTTAATTCACACTCAGTATAATTTTGTTCTGTCAATGAACAAATGTAATGTATATATTCAGTTTTTATTCAATGGAGTAAATTAAAAGGTAAAGTAAAATCTGTAATGTTAAAAAAAAATCTTACGTTTGTTTTTAACTAAGGTACGAAACAAATCCATTAACATTGTCTTAAGACATAAATATTTTTAAAAGTTAATAAATGATAAAAATATAAGAAAAAACAAATTATGTATTTAATAATAGTTATCAAATTTTATAAACTATTATTACTATTAAATCCATGTTATTTCAACGCAAAATAATTTGTTGAAAATTACATTTTAACAAACTAAAATACATGTTAGTAATGTAAGTTAAACACACACACAAAATCAACTATTAAATTATCCTAACATTATTTAAACACATAATTTTATTTCAAATTAACATATTACACATTTTCTAAAGAAATAGTAAAATAATATATTAATATACAGTATGTATAATAATATAATGAAACGTTAGTTCGACAAAACTATATCCAAAAATGATATACTGTACAAGTAAATAAAGTTCGGAATCATGATGAAGTGACACACCTGTAAAAGGCAACCTGATGACTTTTCATAAACTTGTGCTTTCCATCACCGCCAGGCACACCACTGTCGAACAACAACAAAAACACATAGTACAACAATAAATTCAAAAGGAAAAAAAGTATTATATATATATATTTGCAGTGCTCAAAAGAATAGTGTGCATAAAAGGTCATTGTGAGACGCTGGTGTTAAATTTAATGTGTTATTAATAGTAATAGTTCCAAATGATACCCGGGAATGGGCTGTTTCACGTCCACCATGTCGAGCAAAGAAGAGCAAAGGAAGAAGGTGACACAATTTCTTGTCAAAACAGTCAGATCAACACCTGTTAAGATAAAGAAACAACTTTACGTGTGTGCTTTTTATACTTGAAGTTATGACAGCGTCAAGTTAAACTCCTACGACCGCACTTACATTTCCGGTGCCTTAATTCAAAATAAAAGCATTGCTATTTATTTTTTTAAATCCATTTAAAGGGGACATATGACTATATTTTACTTTTTAATGTAGTGGTACCTTAAGATACGAGTTTATTTGTTATGCGAAAGTTCTCAAAACACTTTTGTCTCAAATAACCTTCCCCCATAGAAATGAATGAAAATGCAATCCAATTTAATGTACCGCTCCTAGCAGCGTATGACTACTTTGCCGCATCTGATGTATTGAGGGTACATTAGACGTCATGTGTCGACATCTAGTGTAAAGACTTTGCACTACGCTAACAAGTCACCTAGCCGGATCCGTGACGAAAGGAGGCGGATGCTCTCCCTCCAGAACCCCGAAGCCACGAAGATGTCAAGTTACGCAGCGCGGCTGTTGCGCGTTTTCTTGTTCCTCGCTGCGGCTTTACCTGTCGGCAGAACGGCCGAGGTGTCCGTGTGGAACGTGGACGTCAACTCGGTCAGTGTCACCTCTTTTTATACGCCTCGTTTTGAGGAGTGCTTGTTGTAAAAGCGCTGTTAGCTAGTTAGCCTGCTCGCCAGCTAGTTAGCCGGCTAGCTGTCAAACAAACGCTGACGTACGACAGCAATATTTTTTTCGAGATCCTCGATGTCCGTGTACTAGTACGCGCTTTGTTTTCAGTAAGAAAAAACGCACTAGTAGAGTGACATTTTTGCACACTAGTAGGACAACTTTGGCATATTAGAACATAGTTCACAACTTGACAGTGTTGGTAGTGAATAATACCTGTGCACTAGTTGAGATTAAAGCACTACTAGTACTAGTTTTACTTAATTGGGTTCTACTTAACAAGTATTGCGTGGATGTCTACTAGTGCACAGTTTTTCTTTCTATGGAGGGTGTCACACAGTCTTCAAAAAAATTCCCAAAACACAATAAAACGGCAGATTTGTTATTATAGTGCTTTGCTAAATACAGCATAAACGGTGACAACACCGAGTAGAAGGATAAGATTGACCTGACTTGTTTATGTTTTCAGATGCAGTATGCAGTCTTCCGGAAGACGTTGTACGCCAACACCACTGTCTTCATGAAGTGTGAGTAGTGACAACTTTGTGAAATCCAACACTGTTGACACTCACTTCTCGCGCTCTGGGGTTGCAACGATTAATCAAATAATTCAAATGATTCGCGCACGGAAAATGCTTGACTCAAATTCTCTGTCTTGAAGCTACACAGCCATATACACTTGAAGTCACTAAAGGAAAACGTGAAAAGTATTATCGGTAAAAAGTATTCAGCGCCCAACCGTTGTATCACTATTGTTTTGTTTTTTTCCGGCTCGTCGACAGTCCAGGGTAACGCCAGCGCGTGCGATCGAAACGTGGCCTTCAACATCAGCTGGTACTTGCGTTCCTCTGTGTGCTACAACGAGATCTTCAACACGCCCGTAAGTATCCCGCCATGTTGGTCGTCCAGGCCAGCCGGCTCACGGTGCGTCTTCCCACGCAGGACAACAAGGCCACCAACATGTTCGGCATAGAGCACATGCTTAAGGAGGGCTGGAGCGGCTACTATAGTCGCGGCTCCGTCTACTTTGAAAACTGCTCGGCTCTCTTCTTGCCCAAGGTCGGTGCTGCATTTGAATTTCTTCCAGTGGTTGTTACGTGATTGATTTTAGTTTTTTTTTTTCACATTTATTTTTGCTTTATGTTGCGAGCAAAAATTTGACATACGGACGTTGTATGGTGGCAGTGAATAGTTTGGCAGATATGCTAGCTAAATGCTAGCATAAAATATGAAACACCATAAATGGGCTAATGAATAGCATCCATGTGGCCGTGTTATAAATGTTGTGACGCAAATGCATACAATGTGGTAATGCGCACATGAATGGATTCTTTATCTTCTGTGAAAATCAAGCAATTTATTGAATATCTTACAGTAGTTGTGAAACTCCTCTTTTTGTGCCTGATTGATTGCAGGAACAGCAAGTGTTTTGAGTTTCGAGCGTGGTCATGGAACGAATTAAACAACAACAAAAAAAAGAACAACAATAATTTATCTTAAGTGAAACTAAACAAGTGACTGTTACCATATTAAAAAAAATATGCAAACAAATAAAAACATCGATGACTGTCCTTGGTGGAGGTAATATAACCATGTCTCATGTCCCTCCCATCAAGGTGTACTATGCAGATTTTTATCCATATCAACCACTGTCCAGCCAAAAGGTGAGTCACATCCTATTCATTCATAATTCAAAAAACAATAAACAAAAGGTTTGTTTTTTTTACTTCATCTTTTCATTTTCCTAATTTAGAGCGAAGCTTCAAATCAGAGCTTTGTTTGGCCCGACAAGCCGGTAAGAAACATTGTCTCGGCAGTTCACATGTTAAAAAAAAGTCCTCATCATGGTGGCCGTGGCAGGACTTGGGTGCCGTCGCCAAGGCGTGGGAGGACAGCCCGTACTTGTTCATCGTCAATGTGCGGCCGCTTTCCCGTGGCGTGGACAACGACGACTATGCGGCCGAGCAACTCAACTTTGCCTTCAACAGTGAGGAGAATTACGTAGCCTGACCTTGAAATTAACACCCCAAAAAAAACCCATTCTGAATTTTGCTTACTTTTGTGCAGTGAAAGTGGAGATGAAGGGACCACGTGACTACTCCTCCCCGGCTGACTGGCCGCAGATGATGGTATGTACTTCAAATGTGTATCAGGATCAGCAATAATGTTTGAAATGCTGTAAATGACAATGTTTGTATATTTAAAACGTATATTTGATTTCTTTGGCAGTTCTTTATGGTCATGTGCATCATCTACGTGTTCTTCGGCGCCCTATGGCTCTTCTGGTGCGCTTGCTACTGGCGGGACCTTCTCAGGGTCCAGTTCTGGATCGGCGGCGTCATCATCCTGGGCATGCTGGAGAAGGCTGTCTTCTACTCCGAATACCAGAACATACGCTACCGAGGAGACTATGGTTTGTTTGTTTGTTAGGGCCACAAATCTCACTCAGTAGGGCCCCAGGGACAATTTAGAAAAAAACTGTTTTGACGACTACACCATAAAAAAAAAAATAATAATATATATATATATATATATATATATTAACTCTTTGACTGCCAGACGTTTTCAGAAAAGGGATGCCGTGGGTGCCTGCCGATTTAAGCATTTTTGACTGATCTTTCAAGTTCCACAGAAAATTATGTGTTTGGACTATGGAAACACACATACTACCAAATGAAAGATTGGACTCTCATCTTTTATCAGAAAAAAAAGTTTGTTTCTACCTTATTCCGTTTTTCAGTAATCAACAATAGAAAATGGTTAGTTTCACCTCTGTTTTGAAAAAAACGTCTTTTAACGTCTTTGGCACTCCTCCATAGGATTTTATTAAACGTTATTTAACGTTTTTGGCAGTCAAAGAGTTAAGAAGAAAAAGAGATGGGAAATTTAAAGGTTTTTTTATATATTTAAATAAATTAATGATTTAGATAAAAAATTAATGTTTAAAAAAAAAATGGCATCCAAATTTTTAAGTTGTCAGAAAAAGAGAGACGAAAGGTAGATGAAAAAGTTTTATAAGTAGAAGATTGACATAAAATGTCCATGAAATTGCAAAAAAAAAAAGTGTCAGAGAAATACATTTAAAAAGGCAGAAAACAAACTGTTCAAAAAGTAACAATAAAATGTCCAAAAACAAAAGACGAAGTCCCGAAAATGACCATCAAATATCCACAAAATTTGCAAAAAATGTCAAAAAATTGATAGCAAAAAACGTCAGGAGAAAAAAAAGCCATAAAATGTCAAAAAAGGAAGAAAGGCAGAAAATGATCATAATATGGCTATAAAATTGCCAAAAATGTTAGAAATTTGAGAGAAAGGCAGAAAAGTCTAAAAATGTATGAAAAACGAAGTATGAAAAATTACCACACAAAAAAAATCCAAAAAGGGAGAAAAGAGAAGAGGAAAATCTATTTATTGGATGCTGCTGTCATATTTTTGTGTTGTGGAGCATCTCAAATGAGCTATTGGGCCACTAACCTTCATCACAATCTTCAAATGTTTTACGGCTCAAGACAGTCTTTTTGGTAATTTATTTGGCCTAAAATGACTCTTAATAGGTTTCTGACCCCTGTGCTAGGGAATTTAGAGCATGGCATTAAAGTTTGACCATTTTGAGGATTTATCTTGAAAACAAAGCATACAAAGGTCCATTCAATCCTGCCTGGTGTGGTAATATTTGTTTTATTCCTGTTCCAGTTGAGGGTGCCGTGATTTTTGCCGAGCTGCTGTCTGCGCTGAAGCGATCCCTGGCTCGCATCCTGGTGCTCATCGTCAGCCTGGGTTACGGCATCGTCAAGTAAGAGTCGGGACAAAGACAATGGAACAAACACGCACTATTTTGCTTATTTGCTTATTTTGAAGGACTGAGAATCTACACAGGAATGAAGAAAATTACCATTTTTAGTAAGCACATTTGTATTCTTATTGACATGACGGTAAGTAAAAAAAATATTTATATATATTTACACAATGACGATATTATGTCGTTGAATCATCTAAATTTAGTTTTTAGAGTGGAGTTTAGTCCAGTATGTGTTCCAGCTAAATGCTTTTTCTTTTTCAGTTTGCATGCGTCTAATAAGCATGCCTGATAATTTGCATATTTGCCTCTCGTTCAGGCCCAGGTTGGGTACCACGGTGCACCGGCTGGCTGCCGTCGGGTTGCTTTACCTGCTCTTCTCATCTGTGGAAGGTGTTCTCAGGGTGACGGGTGTAAGTGTCCAAACTCCATTCGTGTACATAATAGTTAATAGTTGATTTCACTATTTTCAAATTGTGGTATTTCTTTGTCGAAAATCGACGTTTGGTGGCCTTTCTTGAAAATTCGCGCAACAAAGCCATGTTTGAATTGGAACATGAAATCTGGGTAGGCTTGTCTATCGTCAGAGACCCACCAAAAAAAGTTTCAAGAATCTATTTCCGAAAAGACTTGGCTTTGATGTAGAGATTTTGCTGCGGCTGTTTTTGGTATCAAGTTATTTGATTAATTGTTTAGTCTTACTTTTTGGTCCACATAATGCAATATACTAAGTACGTTTAGTATAGTATACATCCCGCATTAGTCCTCGGTAACAATCAGTCAGACTTCATTTTAGAGGAGTTCCTCAGGGTAACCTTTAAGGTCCATTTAGTTTTCTATGTAGGGAATTTTTTTTATTTGTTTTGTTGTATTTTTTTTTTTAAATATATACTGTATATAGGAATGTAATGTGATTTTTTAAATTACCTGTATGCAGGGATGTAATGAATCGTTATATTATGTTTGGATAAGCGGTTAAGAAAATGGATGGATGGATCATTACTAATGATATCCAAACATCACAATACGATATTATCATGATATGAAGCTCACGATACGATAATTATCACGACATTGTGGGGAGGTTGGTGATATCAAAAAATTATTGTTAAAAAAAAAAAAAAAACTCATACAAAAAAAATAAAAATATTCTTTGTACATTACAGCAATACATATAAACCACCACAATCTCTAATAACTAATAATAATATTGAGGCACTTGCTAATGCACGCACACATTGAGTTCCTCCACATATTGACTCGCTTCACGAGCATGTTACGTTCCACTTCATCTGACCATTAGCGTGGATTTTAAACATAGAAGGGCCAAAACATCCCTTATGAAAATTAAACTGCACTTTTTTTTAAAAACTAGCCACCAGAGAGTGCTAGAACTGCGCAAATGGAAATCAACTTGACATTTTTAACAGATATGCTGCTTTTAATATCGTGACATGACGACGACGACATTGTGACAATTTTAATATCGCGATGTCGCAATATTGCCGTTATCGTTACATCCCTAATTATATGTCTCCTTTTGTGAGTTATTGTTGCAATCTTATGTTTTCTCTCCAGGGTTTCTATGGTACGGTGGCTCTAGTGGCCAACCTCAGTCTCTCCCTCATTGACTCCTGTGTCATGTGGTGGATATCCTTCCAGACAAGCCCCAAGAGCGGCTCCTCGCTCAAGAATGAATATTTATGATGTTTCATTTTTTTTTATGTTCTCCATAACTTGCGTCCATCCACATCTTCATCAGCCTGTCGCAAACCACTCGGCTGCTGAAGCTGCGCCGGAATGTGGTCAAGCTCTCTTTGTACCAGCACTTCACCAACACGCTCATCTTCTCAATGCTGGGTGAGGCACATCTTTGGCTGTTACAGACTGTTCGGGTCATATTTTCACATTTGCTAGCAATAAACATATACTTAATGGTCTGTAATTTCTCGAATATTAATAATCCTTTCAGCAATTCATTAACTCATTCACTGCCATTGACGCCTATAAACGTCAAAAATTCATTTTAACTATTTCTATTGGTTTAACATTTTTCCCCCCACTTTTGTTAACAAGAGTACGAAAACCTAGACATTTTTTTAAATATATATATTTTAAGATAAGATTATTAAAAATTAGGGGCGTTAGGCGATTCGATTTTTTAATTGTAATTAATCGCATGACTTCAATAGTTAACTCACGATTAATCACATTTTATATCTGTTCTAAATGTGCAATCATTTTTTTTCTAGGTTTTCATACTCTTGTACTAGCCAAAAAATGTTTAAAATTTTTAATTAATCACACATTGTATATCTGTATTCCTAAAAAAAAAAAACCTAGGTTTTCATACTCTTGTTAACAAAACTTGACAAAAATGTTAAACTAATATGAATAGTTCAAATGAATTTTTGACGTCTATAGCCGTCAATGGCAGTGAATGAGTTAATATGTGAAAACATCTGTGGTTCATAATTTGATTGACAAATTAGGAGGTTATTCTTGGCTTGGGCAAAGTGGCCCAGAACATGCTACGTGTCCATGGAAAATGAACAGTATTTAAAGATTAAAGTTGTCAAACGGTTACGTGTCCACAGCCTCCATCATTTTCATCATCTGGACCACCAAAGTCTTCAAGCTGGTGGACTGCCAGAAGGTTTGTGTAACTTGTAATAACCCTAACTGTTTATCTTTTATTTTTATAAAGTTCAAGTATTGCTAATAATCTGTCGCCTTCCAGAGCTGGAGGGATTTATGGGTGGATGACGCCTTCTGGCGGCTGCTCTTCTCCACTATCCTGCTAGTCATCATGGTGCTGCTGCGGCCCTCCGCCAACAACCAGAGGTCACTTGTATTCCTCATAGTTGGATGAAATCTCATAATCATGTCTCTTTTTTTCACGCTTCTTTCCTCGCAGGTTCTCCCATTCGCCTCTGATCGATGATGAGGACGAAGACGACGAGGAGGTCAAAGAACCCATGTTGAACGAAGCTTTTGGTAAGACCTATGATGTTTGTTTTTAACTCATTCACTGCCATTGACGGCTATAGATGTCAAAAATTCATTTGGACTATTTCTATTAGTTTAACATTTTTCCCACTTTAGTGAGAAAACATAGAATTTTTGAATTTTATTTTACATTTAGAACAGGTATAAAATTGGTGAATAATCGTGAGTTAACTAGTGAAGTAATGCGATTAATTATGATTAAAAATTAATCTCCTGATGCCCCTAATTTTGTAATAATCTTTTCTTTTTAAAGGAAAAGTTTATTAAAATTAAATTTTAAATTACTTTTTTTTTTTAATTAATAAAAAAGTAAGATATTATTAAAAATTTGGGGTGTCAGATGATACATTTTTTTTCGTAATTAATCGCATGACTTAACTTGTTAACTCACGATTAATCACTAATTTTATATCTGTTCTAAATGTACAATATATATATTTTTGGGGGCTTTTCATACTCTTGTTAACACAAGTGGAAAAAAAGTTAAACTAATATAATTAGTTCAAATGAATTTTTGACGTCTTTAGCCGTCAATGGCAGTGAATGAGTTAATACAGCACCATGTAGAAGCTCTTGAATTGTATTTTTAATGCTAAAATAGCATTATTATTGTTATTTGTCAGATGTAGTTTTAACGTGGAAGTCAACCTTAAACATTTTTTGACAATAATATGTTATATGTGACCTAAGTAGTCTAAACATGACATTCTGAATAATATTCCATTTGTGGAATATGAGTTATGCAGCAAAATCCAGCTGTCAGGGGGTGGCCATTTTACCACTTCCTGTCGACTGAAGATGACATCAGCGTTGCTCAGGGCTCAGGCAACGACCAATCACAGCTCACCTGTTTTCTGAAGCTGAGCTGTGATTGGTTGTGGATAAAAATGACTGGATTTTGCTGTTTAACTCATTGCTCATTCCACAAATGGAATATTAATCATAATGTCATGTTTAGACTAGTGAGGTCACATGTCACATACAGTAATATTGTCAAAAAAATATATTTTTGGGGATTGACTTCCCGTTTAGAAAAAAACTGAATAAAATAGTAAAGCTCAGCATATTTACTAATTCTTGATTCAAGAAGACAAGTTCGGGTAGCCAGCTACTCGCATTCCTGAAAACAAAAGGCACTTGGAGGTGGAACTTGTCGTCATCTTGCCCTTTTCCCCCCTTCTTTCATGTGTCATCGCAAGATAGAAGACACAGAAAAATTCTCTTGAATATCAACAGGTTATAAATCATTTGCGGATTAACTGTAGCTAGGACTCGACAAATTAATCCCGCAGTCCTCACTGTCGTCGTTTTTGCTTAGCAACAGCGCCAACGACGTCCTCCAGAGAAGACTGGAGTCGCCAATTGAAAAGATGTTCCCGTCTGAGAACAATCAGACATTCTGGCCCGCACCAGTTTTGTCGCACTGCGCATCTTAAAGCTACCGACAATGTCGAAACGTGGCCACCAGATGATTTTAAATATACCGTGCTTTAGATCTCACTGTGCTTTTTTTTTTCTGACTCTTCAAAGAGGGGATGAAGATGAGAGGAGCCAAGCCAGACGCCAACAGCTCTCAGAAGCTCTTGAGTAAACAGGTATGTCATAACTCATGTTTCATTCCGTTTTGACTGTTTTGTTTCTTTTAAAATCATTTTTGTTTGTTTGTTTGTTTTTACCACTACTAGGATGAAGACCTGAAATGGGTCGAGGAGAACATTCCAACAACCGTTGCTGATGTGTAAGTTAGCCAAAATTCACATTTTCCTTACCTCATTTCTAGCGTTTCCATTCAGTTTTATTTTTGCATTGCTTGAAAATTTGAATAAAAATGGATGGATGGAATTGAAACCCAGCTAACCAATTACAGTTCACCGTTTTTCTGAAGCTGAGTTGTGATTGGTTGTTGCCTGAGCATTGATGTCATCTTCGGTCGACAGCAAATGACATGAGATGGATAAAAAACGGCTGGATTTTGCTGCTTAACTCTTATTCCACTAACGCAATATTAACCAAAATACCATATTTAGACTAGTGGGGCTGCATAGAACATATTGTCAATAATTTTTTGGGGGTTGACTTCCCCTTTGAACCCTTAAATATATCGATGATTTAAGTTTGAAAAATTATACAGGAAGTGCAAGGGCATTGTTAAAGTTAAAGTACCACAGATTGTCACACCCACCGAAATTCGCTCTCCTCATTTGACCCATCCCTTGAGGGAGCGGTGAGCAGCAGCAGGGGCCACGCTCGGGAATCATTTGGTGATCTTACCCCCCCCTCCCCCCAAATTCCAACCCATAATGCTGAGTGTCATTGGTCCCAATTTTTTGTCTTTGGTATGACCCGGCCAGTGATCGAACCCACAACCTCCCAGCCTCAGGGCGGACACTCTACCACAAGGCCACTGAGCTGGTTGGCGGCTTGTTTGTCAAATTAACAATGACTACTTTCCTATTAGCATGTATCATATTTGCCGGGCCCCTCGCTATCTCAAGGCACTTCTGTAACGAGATTTACATCTCTGGCAATGTGTCCTCTTTGGTTTCATGACACTGACTGACTTGAAGTGTCTAATTTAGGGCACTTGGTGATGAAGTGCTGCACACACAAAGGAAAATACAATCCCTGTTTTTGACTGCGCTTGCTTATTTCCCACACTCGTGAGCTAGTCATCACATTTCAAAATGGGCTAATTTGAGCAAGGCAAGAGAGTCAGTGTATCATAGTGTTACTAAGTGAATCTATCGGTTACCGCCTTTGATTTATCGCCACTTCTTCTTCCGGCAGAGCTCTCCCTGCCATGCTGGATGAGGAGGAGGTAATGCATGCACACCCTCCAGTGTTCCCTCTATAATATTTCCCTGCGTTGACATCACTCACCAACCCGAGTTGCTCTTGCAGGAAATCCTGAAAACTAAGATGGAGCGATCCAAAATGGAGTGATTACAGGGAGGACATGACAAACTCTCTCCAAAGTGACCCAAAGTGGTTGGAAAGCCATCCGGAATGTGTCCGTGCGTACATTTTGACTTTGCGCTACAGTCGTCTGCCACGTTCCAACCCTTCCATCCTCCACCCCAACCAAAAAAAAAATACAAATAAAAAAAATCAGGCGAAGCGGAAACGCACAAGATTAGATGATGTATTATTCAGTACAAATGAGCCGATGTTTCCAGCCATTTTATTGATTTTTCAGATGGTCAAACTGAAGTTTAAATAAAGTAAATAAATGCACTACATTGCCCACAAGTAATCAGTTACTTGAAGCATATCACTGAAATCAGTGAGGGATCTAACTACTGATGTTCCCTCCACAGAATGTAACATGGTATGGCAATCCATTTGAATATTGAATCGATATCCTTGATAGTAGCCCAAAGTTGTCCTACTAGTGTGCAGAATTGTCATACAGCGGTTGTAAGGCAATTATGGAAAAATATATCACTAGTAAGAGTATTCAATATTCTCCATATGCGTCTTGCATGTTTCTACTGAGGCAAAACTGCACTAGTTGACAGTTAGTGAAGCACTGGATGTTAACTAGTCGAAAATGTTGACATCACTTCTAGTACTAGTAGCACGCCGTTGTCGACTCGTGCGTAGTTCTGCCTTATTAGTAACATAGTTGTCGTAATCGAATGCCCAAGTTGCCCTACATATCAAGGCTAACGGATAAATTCGTTTACAAAGCTCACATACTTTTTTTCCCCCCGCGATGTCCTACTAGCAAAAAAAAGCGTACTAGTACATGGACCTTAAAATGGATGTCAAGGCTCTAATGGCTTTCCATAACATAGTAAGCTCCACCCTCGACACTCCTGTACTCACTCCCTCACAAAACCCCCATAAAACGAACTGGAATGGAAGTCAAATATGTTTCACATGTCATACGGAAGTTTTTTTTTTTTGTGGTATTCAAATCCAGATGTACTGCACATAATGTTACATTTTTAATTTCACACATCAGCATTGTCATAAAGTATATGACATTGGGGTTTTCTGTTCTGTGTCTGAACCAATCACACCCCTGTGCAATCTACTGACGTGCATATGTGTATATGGGTGTCACAAATGACTTCATTTATGCTTATTTATCTTGTTCAAATCATTTATTTTTGTCTAAAATCTAACTTTCTGGATGCCGGTCTGCAATGTGTAATGTCAAGCAGTAAATATCCAGCAAATAAAGTTTTTATTGAAAGACTTAAATTAAGTGTGTCTATTTTTTTGTAGTATGCACTTCCAAGGACTGATGACAAGGACTGAATTAAAAAAAAAAAAAAAAGGAGAAAAATAATCCAGTATTTTTGGACTAAATGGCTATCCATAATGTATTAGAAATTTTGAGAGATGTCTGTCTGGGTATTTTTGCAATATATGTGTTTTTTGTTTTTTTTACAAATGAAAATACATAACTTGTGTTTGTCTACATTAGTAGCCTAGGTCGTACTAAATTATATTTATTTTGGCAAAGGTTTTGGACTCACTTGAGTGGTAAGTGAAAATATGTTATGTTTTTGTGTTTGCGATTTTTTTTGTTGTTTTTAAAGTAGTTATTTGTCTTTCTGATTTTTGATTCGCTGTAGTGTTTCGTTTTTGTTTTAGTGTAGTTTTGTTTGTTGTAGTGTTCCGCTTTTTGTTTTTGAGTTTTGCACGTCAGGTCCACCGTAGTAAATGCCTTTCCGGTGCTTATCGCGAGATAAAAAAATAAAACGCTTCCTTTGAGACACAACTAAAGAAAACATGCCAAACAAGGAATACAAACATTTTCAGCTTTATCGTTATTTCACAAAACAATGTAATTTTGAAACTGAGATACTGACGTTAAAACCAGCTCGTGTGTATAACCTGCGTCTTTAATTAGCTCCTCGTGAGCGAGATGTGACGCGGGTCACGTGCAGCTTCCAGTCAGCTGAAGACAGGAGGAAGTAGCTCCGAGCTAACATGGCTAACTAGCCAGCTAATACCAACGTTAGTCTCGCTCATTTTTATTGACAAGATAAGTTTTTCATTCGTGGTCGTAGTTTTAGACATAAGTTCGTGGACAGAGTTAATGTTGTTGCAGGTGTTGGAACGAAGCGCTAGTATTTTTTTGCAACTTCTTAGCTAGGGAGCTAACAGTTGTTTTGGTCCTGCACATAGTTGACAAGCCAAGACGAATCCTATCTTCCTTTTGAGTCTTTTTTTACGTACTTTTGTGAACGTTCAAACTATTCTGGTGTGTTCGTGAACGCTAAACGACTCCGGTTGTTTGATGAATGCACCAATACCACCGTGACCAGGGGCCACCCAGTGGAGCACTCCCCCATCGAGCCTCGCCTTACTCCCGGCTTGGAATCGACGGGCTGCCCCGCTGTCAGTCAAGATGCACGACGCCTACGAGCCGGTGCCGATTTTGGAGAAGCTTCCTCTCCAGATCGACTGTATGGCGGCCTGGGGTGAGTTACCCCCCTCAACCACAGAACCACACCTATAAAAATCAAATGGCGCTGGGAAGACTTTTGGTGTATATAAGTAGGGCTTTACCATTGAGAGTCAGTGTTTTAAAGTGCTTATTATCCAGGGTCTTGAGTGAGCAGGAACCTATGCCAGCAGACTCCAGGCGGGGTACACCCTGGACTGGTTGTCAGTCACAGGCACTTCTAGACAAACAAGCATGGAGAAAACCCACGCAAGCAAGAGAGAACATGGAAACTCCACAAGCTAACTGCTCGTCCACCGTCACAATTACCAAAAAAAAAAAAAAAAAACTCACATCAAAAATTTAAAGTTATTGACATTGATCCCACAAAGATGTGTATGCAAACATAAAATAGTAAATATTGCATATGTAAAATTAAAAATACTTGGCTTGTTACCTGGAGAGCGAAAGTATGTGCAACCATTTGAATGAAACGTATATAAAAGTCGGCCACTTGTATCTGAAGTTGCCACTGGAGTTTAAAATGTCTCATTTACTTGTGTGGTAAAGGTTGGAAATTTAGCTCTTTTTTTTTTTTTTTTTTGGAATTTTCCTGTAAAATGAGTGAAATGACCAAGGGTGGTATCGCTTTCTTTTCACAGAGGACTGGCTGCTAGTCGGTACCAAGCCAGGGCATCTCCTTTTGTACCGGATTAAAAAGGATCCAGGTAGGAATGCCAACGTTTATTAAAGCTGTATAATGTTAGGATTTTTTTTTCCTTTTCAATATTGGGAACTGATCCCAAGTATCTTCGTTACCATGACAACCACAAGCGTTGTCATGGAGCGCTGTTATCTTTCTAACTTAATAAATACATAACGTCCCTTCCATTGTGTCCTAACAAAATAAGCATTTTGTTGTTTAATTTTAAAACTCCTGAGACCCAACTATTTGTATGCAACAGTGATGCCCAACCTTTTTTTGCAAACACAAATGCAAGCACATGCTTTTTGTAGACCCAAGAAAAAAAAAATCTATTTCTCCTTCGAAAAAATGCTTAATTGATTGTAACTATTTTTTCTTCCTAGCCACCAACCTCTTCGAAGTCACACTTGAGAAATCCAACAAAAACTTTTCCAAGAAGATCCAACAGGTAGTGTGATATGCTGAAGCCTCAATTATGTAGCCTGAGTTGATCTGATCTTCATTTGCTATTTTGCATTTGGCAGCTCTACGTCGTCTCGCAGTACAAAATACTTGTCAGTCTTCTGGGTAAGACGCTACTAAACCCACCGTCCATTTTGAATTTCTTGTCGTGTAGTTGTGATTATTGATGGATGCTTCTATTTCTCTTGTCGATGTTTTCCCGCAGAGAACAACATCCACGTCCACGACCTGTTGACGTTCCAGCAGATCACCGTGTTGTCCAAAGCAAAGGGAGCCACGCTCTTTGTATGTGACCTGCAGGTTAGTTAATTTTATTTTTTTTAAAGGGGGGGGGGGGGGATTTTGCAATTGTGAAACTGCTAGCAGGATTCAAATGGGGGACTTTTGGTTTCCAGCAAAGCAGCTCTGGAGAGGAAACGCTGAGAATGTGTGTCGCCGTGAAGAAGAGGCTGCAGATGTACTACTGGAAGGATCGAGAGTTCCACGAGCTGCAGGTAGAAAGTGAAACATGTCGCCGGTTGATTTAAGATGCTTTTCCGACTGACCCTTTCTTCTTTTTTTTGGGCAATCAGGGCGACTTTGGTGCTCCAGATATTCCAAAGTCCATGGCCTGGTGTGAGAACTCGATCTGCGTTGGCTTCAAAAGAGACTATTATCTCATCCGGGTATGCAAAAATAAAGTTACTTCCATTGTGTCCATTAGGGCTGGGCAAAATCTAATAAAACATCCACAGTTTTTTTCATAAAAAAAAAAAAAAAAAAAAAAACACGTTTATGTTTTTAAAAAATTTTGCCTTAAAAATAAATAAATAAATAATCCTGCTGCCCCCCCCCCCCATTTTTTTTAAAAATAATATATATATATATATATGTATAAAATTGGCTGCTCGATTATTAAGAATATATTAATCACGATTATATTGATAATAATTTAAATCATGATTAGGACGGTTATTTGTTTTTGGGTACAAACCAAGAAAATATTTAAACGCAAAAAAAAATAACAAACACTATAATCAAGCAAGTTTGTTTTGGATGAAACTCAATTGATTAAATTAGTTATTTTAAAATAAAATAAAAAGGTGCATATGTATAAATTTAAACAACTCAAAATTTGTATTAGTAATCTTTTTTTTAACGATTATGCTGATTTTGTAATCGTGGAGTGTAATAATTGAAATTGTAACTGAATTTCGATTAATTGCACAGCCCTAATTCAGCATTAAAAAAATACTTGAGTTATAAAAGGGTTAGGGTTAGAAGCTAAAAATGAAATGATAAAAAAATAAAAAAAATAAAAATCTTTTTGACAAATCAAACTCAAATGAATACTCACCGAGCCCTAGCGTTCATATTTGTAATCAAACGACGTGGTTGTCTCCAGATGGACGGGCGCGGGACCATCAAGGAGCTCTTTCCTACCGGCAAACAGCTGGAGCCGCTGGTCACCCCGCTGGCCGACGGCAAGGTCGCCGTTGGGCAGGACCACCTCACTGTGGTCCTGAACGAGGAGGGCACTTGCACCCAGAAGTGCGCCCTGAATTGGACCGATATCCCCATAGCTATGGGTAAGAAGACACCAGTACACTTGGAGCCCGTAGACCCAGTGTGGGGTTATGGCAGAGGGGGAATGCAAATAAGCTTATGTGGAATGTTAAAAGCGTACAGTGGTGCCTTGAAATGAGAGTTTCATTTGCTATCGTTGTAGAGGATCAATAATATACAGCGGAACCTTATCATGTTTGACTAGTGTGTGTTCCCGACTCCAGAGCACCAGCCGCCGTACATCATCGCGGTGCTGCCCCGCTATGTGGAGATCCGGACCTTGGAGCCCCGGCTGCTGGTGCAGAGCGTGGAGCTGCAGAGGCCTCGTTTCATCACGTCCGCCGGGTAAGTTGCACCTCAGAAAATAATATTAGGAGAAAAAAAAAAAATCAAGCTTGGAGTCAGCTTTTCAGGTTAGTTGTAGTGGGCGGGGGCGGGGCATAGCCTGGCGGGCTGCCAGGCTAATAAAACGCTGGGGGAATCCCTGGTGGTATTTTATGAAGTTCTCCTAACCCATAAGATCAAGACATATATGTGCAATAAATCTCATATTGTTTATTATAATACAGATTAACACATTCACTGCCATTGACGGCTATAGACGTCAAAAATTCATTTGAACTATTTCTATTAGTTTAAAAATGTTTTCCCACTTTTGTTAACAAGAGTATGAAAACCTAGATTTTTTTTTATTGTATTAGAACAGATATAAAATTTGTGATTAATCGTGAGTTAACTAGTGAAGTCATGCGATTAATTACGATTAAAAATTTTAATCACCTGGCGCCCCTCATTTTTAATCTTTTCTTTAAAAAAAAAAAAAGATTATTAAAAATTTAACAAAATTATTATTTTTTGTTTAAAAGAAAAAAATATTAAAAATCAGGCGATTAAAATTTGTAATCGCAATTAATCGCATGAGTTAACTCACGATTAATCACAAATTTTATGTGTTCTAAATGTACAAAAAAAAATTCTAGGTTTTCATACTCTCGTTAACAAAAATGGAAAAAGTAGTAGAAATGGTTAAAAAAAAAAATTTTTTTACGTCTATAGCTGTCAATGGCAGTGAATAAGTTCATATGAAGAGGACCTTGAAAATATGATTGAACATTGAATCACAATCGCACTTTTGAGGGAGAAAAAAAACCACGCAATTAGATTATTTTTCCAAATTGTTTGTTGCCCCTTTCTTAGTCCAAACGTTGTGTACGTGGCCAGCAACCATTTTGTGTGGCGCCTGGTGCCTGTTTCCATCGCCACGCAGATCCGGCAGCTGCTGGAGGACAAGCAGTTTGAACTGGCTCTGCAGCTGGCGGTGAGTGAACAAACCCGTTTGTCTTCGGACTCATTCCTCGCATCTGACCTGATGATCGAGATTTACGTATATTGCTAGACAGAGAGTGAAATTTAAGAAATTTGTGTGGGCCGCTGGAAAGTTAGAAAATAACCGATTTACCGATTTTACTCAAAATTAGGTCTCACATCTGTCATAATAGGAAGCACGAAAAAAAATCTGAAGGATGTATGTATGCCCAAAACAAAAAAAAATTAAAAGGGGGCGCTATGGCCCGTTCATCACCACTACCGGCTTGAATTCAGTTTTTTCCTTTTCCTTCCCGCCAGAAGATGAAAGACGACTCGGACGGTGACAAGAAGCAGCAGATCCATCACATCCAGAACTTGTACGCCTTCAATCTGTTTTGCCAGAAGCGATTTGACGACTCCATGCAGGTTTTTGCCAAACTGGGCACAGGTGGGTGGGACTTGAGATTTAACTCGGTTTTCCACTGAGGGCCACGTTGCAGAAAAATGGGATGACAGAGGGGGCCCATGTAACCTTGTTTTTATAAAGCATGCTTAAAAAAAAAATAATGCTGTAGGTTACTAGTTTTTAAAGTATTGAGGCAATATTTACATTATTTAATTTAAAAGTTGCATGATCTTGTAATAAATATATTTTTTTTAACAATCCGATATGTTCAGGTTAATTTCTTTTTTTTTATGTTTTTTTTTTTTTTTTTTAACTCATTCACTGCCATTGACGGCTATAGACGTCAAAAATTCATTTGAACTATTTCTATTAGTTTAACATTTTTGTCAAGTTTTGTTAGCAAGAGTATGAAAACCTAGTTTGTTTGTTTTTTTTGAAATACAGATATACAATGTGTGATTAATTAAAAATTTTAATCGCCTGACGCGACTTAAAGATTATGAAAAATTTGGGGCGTCAGGCGATACATTTTTGTAATTGTAATTAATCGCATGACTTCAATAGTTAACTCACAATTAATCACAAATTTTATATCTGTTTTAAATGTACAATATTTTTTTTCTAGGTTTTCATACTCTTGTTAACAAAAGTAGAAAAAATGTTAAACTAATAGAAATAGTTCAAATTAATTTTTGACGTCAATGGCAGTAAATGAGTTAAAAACCTCTCAATGAGGGCCATATTGTATGACTGGAGATTACATTTTTTAAAATTGTAATTAATCACATGACTTCCCTAGTTTACTAACGATTAACTCTTTGACTGCCAAAAACGTTAAATAACGTTTAGTAAAATCCTATGGAGGAGTGCCAAAGACGTTAAAAGACGTTTGTTTCAAAACAGAGGTGAAACTAACCATTTTCTATTGTTGATTACTGAAAAACGGAATAAGGTAGAAACAAACTTTTTTTTCTGATGAACGATGAGAATCCAATCTTTCATTTGGTAGTATGTGTGTTTCCATAGTCCAAACACAACATTTTCTGTGGACCTTGAAACATCAGTCAAAAATGCTTAAATCGGCTGGCACCCACGGCATCCCTTTTCTGAAAACGTCTGGCAGTCAAAGAGTTAATCACAAATTTTAGATCTGTTCTGAAAGTACAATTAAAAAAAGCTAGGTTTTCATACTCTTGCCAATACAGTATATTATAGCCATTATAAAAGCAGGGCTGCAGGTCTCAAAGGTCCCCCCCCCGGGCCTTACATTGAACAATGTTGGTTTTATTTCAAACTTGCCGAAGGGCAAACCATTCCAAATGTTTTCTCCTCTATATATGTCGTTGTAGATCCCACTCACGTGATCGGCCTCTACCCGGACCTGTTGCCATCCGATTACCGCAGGCAGCTGCACTACCCCAACCCTCTGCCGGCGCTGTCGGGGGCGGAGCTGGAAAAGGCTCACCTGGCACTCATCGATTACCTCACCCAGGTGTGAAGGGCACGGAAACAAAAAGCAAAACTTGCGTACATTGGACACCAGCTATTTGTTGGCATGTGAATAGCAAAAATCTGGGTATAATTAATGCTCATTGAAATGTATTGGGGGCATAAAAAAGAAAACCCCAAAAATAAAAAAAATAAAAATAAAAAAGGCTGATAAACAGTCAACATATGTTTTCCATGAAAAATTAGGGGAAATGGTAAAAAATATATATGTATTGAAAAAAATTTGAAAGTATGCAGGTGTTCACTGTACCGTCATTAATCCCCCCCCCCCCAAAAAAAAAAAATAAGTAAAGGGAGGAAAAATTTATTAAAATTGGATTCTAGTGAAAAATATCTGCCAGTTCTACGTCATTCAATCTGGTTTTGTCCTCCCCCCTCTAGAAACGCAGCCACCTGGTGAAACAGCTCAACGACTCGGACCCGTCCACCACATCGCCGCTCATGGAGGGCACGCCCACCATCAAGAGCCGCAAGAAGCTGCTGCAGATCATCGACACCACGCTGCTCAAGTGCTACCTGCACGTAAGTCCCAGAGGCACGCGCTGGCCATCGGGAATTGCGGGCCTTTCCCCCGAACGGCTGTCGCGTTGTGGTTGATTTCCATTGATGTGTACCTAATAATGTGGTAGGAGGGGATTTTTGGTCAGTTGTTGTCAACGAGTCAATACGCAATGGAATCCAAGTTGATTCCCGTTAAAGACTCACAAAGTCCGATCTAATCAGAGGGGACGGGCCGGGGGGCTACTGGAGGCTTGCATCAGGAGTCTGCGTCTGATTATGTCGACAACAAGCAGCACACTGTGTGAGGCAATCAGAGAAGTCACCTGCTTCCACTCTGGGAGGTGGAACACTCCAAGGCGAGGGTGTCCAAACCGCTGGCCCGCCGGCTATTTTTATTTCCTGGACTCCAACTGTGGTTCATTGTCTTTACAAGGTCTTTTTCCCCCCCAAAAAAAGATCTATAAAAATAAAAGAATTTTTATGCCACAATTTTATGTTCTACTGCAAACAAATACTGGCCCCAAATATCAGTTCTCAGTCTCCTTGACTACTAATAATCAGCCTTATCTTAATTAACTCATTCACTGCCATTGACGGTTATAGACGTCATTTTAACTATTTATATCGGTTTAGCATTTTTTCCCCACTTTGTATGAGTATGAAAACCTAGATTTTTTTAATTGTTCATTTAAAACAGATATAAAATTTGTGATTAATCGTGAGTTAACTCGTGAACTCATGCAATTAATTATGATTAAAAAATGTAATCGCCTGACGCTCCTAATTCTTAATCATCTTTTCTTTTTTTTTATCGCGTCAGGTGATTGAAAATTTTCAAATGTAATTAATTATTGACTTCAATAGTTAACTCGATTAATCATAAGTTTTATATCTGTTCTAAATTCACAATATTTTTTTTCATACAGTTGTTAACAAAAGTGGAAAAAATGTTAAACTAATAGAAATAGTTTAAATAAATTTTAATGTCAATAGCCGTCAATGGCAGTGAATGAGTTAAAGGTGAAGGATGTCCCAAAAGTTCAGACAAAAGACGTTTTTGTTTTGTGTTTTAGACCAACGTGGCCTTGGTTTCGCCCCTCCTGCGCTTGGAGAACAACCATTGCCACATCGAAGAGAGCGAGTACGTCCTCAAGAAGGCGCACAAGTACAGCGAGCTCATTATTCTCTACGAGAAGAAAGGCCTGCACCAGAAAGGTATCAAACTCAAGCACGCCACAACACAGTAAGTGTGTAAATGGGATTTGGATTGGGATTTTTTTCGCCACGGTACAGAAGTGGACCCAAAGCCTCCTGTTAACAGTAACAGTGGTTACCAGGTTTCTATACTTTTTTTTATTTTTATTTTTATTTTTTTTACTAGGAGCACAGTGACCCTTAATTTAAAATTTCAGTTCATTGCATTTAACTCATTCACTGCCATTGACGGCTATAAACGTCAAAAATTCATTTGAACAATTTCTATTCGTTTTTTCCACTTTTGTTAAGTGTATGAAAACCTATAATTTTTTTTATTGTACATTTAGAACAGATATAACATTTGTGATTAATTGTGAGTTAACGAGCAAAGTCATACGATTAATTATGATTACATATTTTAATTGCCTGGTGCCCCAAATTTTTAATAATGTTTTCTTTCTTTTTTTTATTCATTCACTGCCATTGACGGCTATAAACGTCAAAAATTCATTTGAACCATTTCTATTCGTTTTTTCCACTTTTGTTAAGTGTATGAAAACCTATAATTTTTTTTATTGTACATTTAGAACAGATATAACATTTGTGATTAATTGTGAGTTAACGAGTGAAGTCATACGATTAATTATGATTACATATTTTAATTGCCTGGTGCCCCAAATTTTTAATAATGTTTTCTTTCTTTTTTTTATTCATTCACTGCCATTGACGGCTATAAACGTCAAATATTCATTTAAACTAATTCTATTAATTTAACATTTTTTCCCCACTTTTGTTAACAAGAGTATGAAAACCTAGAATTTTGTTAATTGTACATTTAGAACAGATATACAATTTGTGATTAATTTTGAGTTAACTAGTGAAGTCATGCGATTAATTATGATTACATATTTTAATCACCTGACTCCCCACTTTTTTAACAATGTTTTTTTTTTAATTCATTCACTGCCATTGACGGCTATAAACGTCAAAAATTCATTTGAACTATTTCTATTAGTTTAACATTTTTTCCACTTTTGCTAACAAGAGAATGAAAACCTATAATTTTTTTTATTGTAAATTTAGAACAGATATAAAATGTGTGATTAATTGTGAGTTAACTAGTGAAGTCATGCGATTAATTACAAAAAATGTTTATCATCTAACGCCCCTAATTTGTAATAATATTTTCTTCTTTTTTTTTTTTATTAATTAAAAAAATAATAATTTTAATCAACGTTTCTTTTTTTCGTCAGTTAACTAGTGAAGTCATGCAATTCATTACAATTTAAAATGTTAAGCGTTCCCCCCCCCCCCTGCTTGTGATCGTGTGACGTCATCCCTCTGGAGACCCGCTTCTCCACCCTGCCCACTGATTCGAACCATCTGCACCAATTACACAGTTAGTCGCGTAATGGGAAGCAGATGACCAAATGTCACTTCTCGTCGGCCTCCTCTTCAGCTCTGCAGGTTCTGCTGGACCAGTCCACCAAGGCCAACTCCCCTCTGAAGGGCCACGAGCGCACCGTGCAGTACCTCCAGAGATTGGGTGAGCGTCTAAAAAAAAATTTAAAAAAAAAAAAAAAAAGACTTACAAAAAAATGACTCGCAAAGAAGTCAGGCAGGCAGCAAGATTTTTAGACCTCTATATACTGTATGTAAATGATTCATTAGTCATTCATTGATTTTTATTTAATAATAAATGTACCGTCTTACTTTGAATGATATAATTAAAGCAAGTGTGGCTTTCTCACAGTTTTACTATTAAAAAATTTAACATTTTCCATTACTGTACATGGGTTTCCATCCTATCCAGCTTGTTACTACTGTTGCATGCGTTCAAGTTATTGCCAGAATTGAAAGCGTTAGCAGTGACTAAGTGGGGATTTTTTTTTTTTTTTCAGTTTGGCAAGAGCACTTCATAGAGTTGGAACTGTTTAATGTCCTAATAAGTTGCGTGCTGTAATGGTACAAATTTCAGCTGGCATGTTTTTGACTTGGATCACTTTCCTACAGCTACATAAGTTTGTGAGTCATGCAATTTTGCTGCCATGCAAAATACAACAATACAACACAAAGTCAACATTTTCACAATTTAACCTAGCCTCTCTGTCGTCTTTGAAAACGTGGATCAAATGTAACTCATTTGCTCGCAAAAACGTATCAATACGTTTTATTTTAAATATGACCATGCACTCAAAGACATATTGATACGTTTTTTTTATGCTAGAACATACAGAAGGATTACAAAAACGGCCAGCGGGTGTCAGCAGAGTATAAGAGATCAACCAGGGCCATGTTGCAAAAAGCTCTTTTCCCCACTGTTTTAAACAGATTTGTAAATAATGATGAAACTTAGCTATATTCTAATGCTAATTGCTGCAAAGTGGAAACAGATATAAATATACATTTTTTTTCTTGATGAAAGAAGAGACTCTAATCTTTCTTTTGGTAGTTTTCATATTTATAGCAATAGAACACAATATTTTGTGGGCCTTGTAAAATCTATTCAAAATCCAGTAGAACTGGGAGCGAAGGGGGTTGCTTCAGTGAAAATGGCTGCGAGTGAAGAGTTGATAGTAAAAGGACAAAATCTATGGGACAAGTTTGTGTTTGAAAGACACCTGGAACATTTTTTTCCTGTGATTCCCGTCACAGGAGTTGAAAATCTGGCCATGATCTTTGAGTTTGCTCCCTGGGTGCTGAAGATCTGTCCTGAAGACGGGCTGAAGGTACGTTTTATTCAACATGGACGTACAGCATATCGTCGCTGCTATGTGAAAAACACTTATGTCCATTTTTGTCATTTTTATGTTTTTGGGATGAAACTGAATGCAGACATCCCAAAAATTTAAAATAAATAAATAAAGCTGTCACTGTAGTGCCGTTCGTTAAGATTCGCTAATCCTAACAAACAAGCAACTTCTCTGCCCCAGATCTTCACGGAGGACCTGACGGAGGTGGAGACGCTGCCCCGGGATAAAGTGCTCAACTTCCTGAAGGAGGGCTTCAAGGAGCTGGCCATCCCGTACTTGGAGCACATCATCTACGTGTGGGACGACAAGGGCCCCGAGTTTCACAACACCCTCATTCAGCTCTACCTGGAGAGGGTTCAAGGCCTGATGAAGCAGTACCTCAACTCGTTGCCGGAAGGTCTCTGTTGAAATCGCGACTTAACTCGTTCACTGCCATTGACGGCTATAGACGTCAAAAATTCATTTGAACTATTTCTATTAGTTTAACTTTTTTTTTTCTTCCACTTTTGCTAACAAGAGTATGAAAACCTAGCTTTTTTTAATTGTACTTTCAGAACAGATATAAAATTTGTGATTAACTCTTTGACTGCCAGACGTTTTCAGAAAAGCGATGCCGTGGGTGCCAGCCGATTTAAGCATTTTTGACTGATGTTTCAAGGTCCACAGAAAATGTTGTGTTTGGACTATGGAAACACACATACTACCAAATGAAAGATTGGACTCTCATCGTTCATCAGAAAAAAAAGTTTGTTTCTACCTTATTCCGTTTTTCAGTAATCAACAATAGAAAATGGTTTGTTTCACCTCTGTTTTGAAACAAACGTCTTTTAACGTCTTTGGCACTCCTCCATAGGATTTTACTAAACGTTATTTAACGTTTTTGGCAGTCAAAGAGTTAATCGTTAGTAAACTAGGGAAGTCATGTGATTAATTACAATTTTAAAAAATTTAATCTCCTGACGCCCCTAATTTAAGATTTTTTTTTTATTAAAAAAAATAAGGGGCGTCAGACGATTAAAATTTGTATTTGTAATTAATCTCATGACTTCAATACTTGACTCACGATTAATCACAAATTTACAGTACAATTTAAAAAAAAAATCTAGGTTTTCATAAAAAAAATAATGAAATTAAATGGGAAAAAAAAATTAACGAAGAGAACTCCTTCACATGAATTTTTGACGTCTATAGTCGTCAATGGCAGTGAATGAGTTAATAAATTAAAATAAATAGAGTAATGCACTCGATACACAGTCAATAAGTTTAAACTTTTTATTTGAATATAATTCAATGTCAGGAGTTGCAGCTGTGGCGGCGGGGATGGAGGAAGGTGAGCTGGGAGAATTCCGGAACAAGCTGCTGTCCTTTCTGGATATTTCCACCAGTTACGAGCCGGCACAACTCATCAGCGACTTCCCCTTTGACGGTAAGCAAAAGGGGGGAAAAAACATGATTTTGTGTCACAGTAAAAAAAAAAAACATGGGCTAAAGTATTGGAAAACATGGTCACTGTTGGTGAGAATCATATGCCCATATATGGTTCATCAAAATGATTGGTCTGTAATTTTCACACTCAATTATCAAATTCAGTACGTCTTGGGAACTAACTCAAATTGTCTGAGAAGTGTTTAAAACTCCGCCTCTTTGTTTACTCCGCCGGAGCTGTGCAGTGTTTTGTGGCCTCAAGTTTGAAAGTCTGGATTTTTTTTATTTAAATTTTTTATGATACATAAATAATGAAAATAGGTAGCTTGGATACATCCGTTTTGTTGAAAATGGATAGCTGTCGTATTTTTGGGTCAGACGGAACTGGTTAGCCACGAGGCTAAGTTAGCTGCTTAGTCATTTTGTCCATTTATATAAATTTGCTTTTTTGTGTGTGTGTGTTTTAAATTAGCGATTGGGGTGGCGTTGTTAATGTTGGTGCACGAGAGCAAAGTGTTTGGTAACTCAAGCAAGATGTGTTTTTTTAATTTTTTATTATGGCAACCAGTTCAGGGTGTACCCCGCCTACTGCCCGAAGCCAGCTGGGATAGGCTCCAGCACCCCCGCGACCCTAGTGAGGAAAAGCGGCCAAGAAAATGGATGGATGGATGGATGGATTATTATTATTATTATTATTATTATTTGAAGAGTAGTCATTTTGAATATGGGAGCTGATTCCGCCCGACATGGACAATATGTATGATCTCGCCCAAGGTCTTCTGGAGGAACGCGCCCTGCTGCTTGGTCGCATGGGAAAGCACGAGCAGGCGCTCTTCATCTACGTGCACATCCTGAAGGACACGCGCATGGCTGAGGAGTGAGTACACACACACAAACACACACAGACACACACATGCTGACTTTGTAGAAATAATGAGAGATTTTCGGTCTCCTCTCCACAGATACTGTCACAGCCATTACAGCAGCTCTGTGGAAGCCGATAAAGACGTGGGTTGATTTTAAATTTCAGTTCCGGATTGTACTAAAAATGATCCGATATGACAAAAAAAAAGAGGTTTCACGAAGTTGCGCTCGGTGCCCTGCAGGTGTATCTGTCCCTGCTGAGGATGTATCTGTCCCCCCCGGATGCGCACTGCCTGGGACCCATCAAGATGGAGCTGTCGGAACCACAGGCCAACCTCCAGGCCGCCCTGCAGGTCCTGGAACTGCACCACAGCAAGCTCAACACCACCAAGGTACAACATGTGGAAATTTGTGTTTTTGTGTTTATTCGTGCGGGCGTCAACTTTTAAGAATATACTGCGCTGGATTAGTTTTTATTGAACCGCGAAAACATGGTGCAGTTGTCAAGGAATAAACAGATGGCAACAAAGAAGAGGAAATGGCAGAGAATGATTGTGGATGTTTTTAGAGGCTGTTGGCAATGACCGATCGCCTTTTACTGACTTCCCACTGTGTTTCAGCGATCAAACGGAGAGCAATCTTAGGAAAACTAGTTGCCGAACCCCACACACTATTTGCCAGCGTTGCTCAGGGTACAGCAGGCCTAAATGGTTTGAGTTCAAAAAATAGTACAATGAAATTTTTTAATCTTTCACTTTGAACTGAATTGAGTGTCTTTTTGTGGAAGATTTAGTTGTATATTTTTTCCCAAATTATTTTAAAATGTTTTTTTGTTTTTTAATACTGTATATTGTTTGTTTTATAGTCAGATTTTTTTTTAAATTCCATTATATATATAATTTTTTTTATTTGTTAGATGTAAATGTAATAATATTTTAATTACTTTTAAATATAATTGTTTTATTTTTTACATTCAAATATATTTTAACTCATTCACTGCCATTGACGGGTATAGACGTCAATTATTTTTTTTAACGATTTGTATTAGTCAAAAAAAAAAAAAAGAGAGTCAAGGGGAGTCTGAGAGTCTCCTTTTTCTTTCACAAAATCCCCAATCCAGCATCATTTCAAGTGAGGAAAAACTCTGACTTTGAGGCGTGTCATGAAATATTTGACTCCTATTTGATTTGTCCTTGTCCAGGCCATCAACCTGCTGCCAGCCAACACTCAGATCCTCGAGATCCGAGGCTTCCTGGAGAGTGTCCTTGAGGAGAAGGCTCAGAGAAAACGCTGCAACCAGGTGCTCAAGAGTCTCCTGCAGGCGGAGTTCCTCAGGGTAAGCGTGGACCAGCTTCTACCATTGAGGATCTTCTTTTGTTCATTTCCCTGGAACCTAGGGCTGTGCGTTATGGCCTTATAATAAAATGTCCAATATTTTTTTCATCACAAGTGGGATTTAGAATTTTAATCCATTTTTATTTTGGGACGTTTTGATTAGAAAAAAAAAAAAAGCTTCTTGTCACTGCCATTCAACTAAGAACTGAACATGACAGTTTTGTTTTTTGTGTTACAGGTGCAGGAGGAGCGCATCTTCCACCAGCAGGTCAAATGTGTCATCACGGAGGAGAAGACGTGCAGAGTGTGCAAGAAGAAGATAGGAAATAGGTAAACTTTTTTAAAAATATTCAAATGCAATAATATTTCATGGTCACTTGATGACAAATGACATCTTTAGGGACTAGTCTTAGTGACTTTTTTAATAACTTGTATTGCTAGAGTGCTTGCCTACCTATCAAGTGTGGATTACTGTAAACAAAAGTCAAAAAATATGAAAAGTCCAAAACTATATTAAAAAAAAAAAGTTAAAAAAGAAAAACTATAATGAAGTCCAAAACTACATTTAAAAAAAGAAAAGTAAAATAAATAAATAAATAAAAACTGTAATGAAAAGTCCAAAACTACATTTTAAAAACAAAAGTAAAAAAAAAACTGTAATGAAAAGTCCAAAACTACATTTAAAAAAAAAAAAACTGTAATGAAAAGTCCAAAACTACATTTTAAAAACAAAAGTAAAAAAAAAAAAGAAAAACTGTAATGAAAAGTCCAAAACTACATTTTAAAAACAAAAGTAAAAAAAAAAAAAAAAAAAACTGTAATGAAAAGTCCAAAACTACATTTTAAAAACAAAAGTAAAAAAAAAAAAAAAAAGAAAAACTGTAATGAAAAGTCCAAAACTACATTTAAAAAAAAAAAAACTGTAATGAAAAGTCCCAAACTATTTTAACCCTGTTTGGGCCCTCCTTATTCTATTTATGTAACGAGTGAGTGTTTGGTAACATTGAGGTGGACGTGCATAAATTCTCACTGACACATTTTCAGAAAATAAGCAGATAACTGAAGATTTACTTGATATTTTAATTTCACGCTTGATGCTTGGGCAGGCACTCCATTTACCCAACTATTCGTATACAAACATAAAAAAATAAAAAATTCTTTTTCATCAATGTCCGTTGTAACGACGCATCCATTTCTCTGCAAGCAACATTGCCCAACGGCTGCTTTTGTGTCCCGTAGTGCGTTTGCCAGATATCCCAACGGCGTGGTGGTGCACTACTTCTGCTGTAAAGACCGCAACGCATGTCCCACCGAGTAACATCCAAACACACTCTCCCGTTTCACAACAATTTAGAAATTGAATCAGATATCAGTTGCCAACACCGCCCGCCTGGAAACACTCATGGAACGAGACTTTTTTTTTTAAAGCGGATATTTGTAGCCCTACAACAAGAGGAAGGAAAGGATAGTGACTTAAAATGGACGCCACGGACGTGAATAAGGACGCTCGACTGTTACCGCCTTTTTCTGACTCAAGATTGTACGCGAGGCAGTTTGTTTTCTGCTAGCATGAAGAATCAACTTTTGCTGCGTTTTAATTTTCAGACCTGCTAACAGTTTTGGTCCATCATGTTCACCCTCGAGACAATTGTACGTTTCCCCCCCCTGGAACGTCTGCAAAGGAAAACCCAACGGCGGGATCATTCAAGTGCAGCACTTTACGAGGTTTATTTATTGCTTGGAGAGAGGTACTCGGAATCGGAATGACTAATGTTTAATTTGTGCATTTGTGTGTGATTGCTATTTAAAACAAAACACAAAAAAACACTGTTACAAGCACTGAATGTCTTTGAATTGTTTGAACCGCTTCACCGCATCCGACACGCCTACGGTAAATGTTTGCGCACGTCCTGCTCAACTTTTGTAACTTCTTTTCAAGCGTGTTTGTCTGCCTTTAATTTCTAATAAACATTTTGCAGCAGGATGCAGGATGTTTGACTGTTATCCTCCAGACTCAATAAAGTAACAGAGCAAATCGATGGTAAATACAGCGTGCTGTTCATGAGCAAATGCACCTAAAAAAAAAAAATTGTTTTGAGTTTTACTCGAGTGATATGTGATGATTTTAGAAGGAAATTGTCCTGAATTATGCGTTGCTCTTTGTCTGGCTAGCTAGCTGGAGTGCTAGCTAGCTTGGTACCACCAGTATATTTTTTAAATGTAAATTTGTGTTTGTTAATGTTAATTTATTTTTAATAAAGCATTTAGATTGTAAATGAGCATTTTGATCATTTTTATTAAACTGAATATATAATTCTGCGTTTTTTCCACTAATTTGCTTTTGTTTCTGCTCAATATGCCACAGAGGAGGCGGGACTTCCGGGTTTTCACCCATCAAATTTGTTTTTGTTTCCGGTTTGCGACGTGTGGGCCGCGTCCCAGTACCAGCGCTTCCGCCTTTATGCCCCTCGGTTGCGCGTTCTCGTCGACGAGTACGAGGCTGCGTGTGTGTAGTGTCTGTCTCAGTGTCCGAAGCATTTCAGACAGATGCCCTCCCGCCAATGAGCGGGAGCGCGCGGTTGGTGGTGAGGGTGTTGGAACGCGGCCAAACAGTGGCCGGAAACTGCGCTGATGTGATAAAACTCGGAAGTCCGTGGCATCTACCCCATTTACCAACTACAAAAACTTTTTTTTTTTTTTTTTTTTTTTTTTTATCCTTACTCAATGAAAACGTCCCTTCGAAAGTAACGTGATTCCCATGAGTCAGCACGTTCCCCAAACAGTCTGCTATAACCGTCGCGGTGTGGCGGTTTCAAAGGAAAACACGCAGCTGTCACCGAGGCAGGCCAGCTGGACCGCCAAAACCGCACACACAAACACGCTGGACTCCCCGGCAACCGATGACGTCACTTCCTGCTGACTGGTGCCCTCGCGTGGAATCTGACGTGTTGCCTGCGATCTGTCCTGTAAAAAGCATCAGGTGCCCTTCAGATGCTCACTAGTGGGAAAAGGTGTGTATATGTGTGCGTGTCTAGACAGGAATTTTGTTTCCACGCGTGTTAAAACCGGCCCATTTTTCACCGGATTGCCATAATAGTCGTTCCCTCAACAAATGCGTTCACACACTTTCCATACAATTGGCGAGACAGACAGGATTTTTCCGCATGTGTTTTTCACATAGAGCCCAGCAAAAAGCGAGATTTTGACACAGCCGTGTCTGCTTTCGAGTTTGTCATCAATTTGGAATGGGAACAAAATGAGCGAAAAGTGTCGCAGGGTAAAAAACTTTTTTAGATGTAATTTGAGAACTTCCTGCATAAGTCATAACTTCATGCATAATTCATAAGTTTAAAAACACAGTTTTCCACTTCCTGTCGATTGAAGATGACGTTACCTGTGCTGGGGAAATAGTTAACGACCAATCACGGCTCACCTGTTTTCTGAGTTTGGTTAGCTGAGCCATGATTGGTCGTTACCTATCCTCAGCGCAGGTGATGTCATCTTCATTTAACAAGAAGTGGCAAAATTCGTTTTTTTTTTTTTAGTTAAAGTTAGTAGAACCCGAATCCAGTTCGAAAACGATGAGTATACCAATTGTGAACAGCTAAGATGTTAATCACAAAAAAGTTGGCATTTGATCAGGGGAGTGTCGCTTTTTTATATCCACTGTAATCCAGGTCTACAATTTAACATCTGATGTGTCCCAGCAGGCTTTTAACGACATCACGCCCTTGTGTGTGAAGTATTGAAGTATTTTTTTAATAAGATTATCTTTTTCCTTTTCTTTTTTTATACAAGAAGGGAGTGCAAGCAGCCACGCGGCATCTCTTTTTATCCTTCACCCGCTTTCACGCAGCAGACGCGGGAATGTGCCGATCGCTTTAAAACACGTCTGGGAAAATAGAATCCAAAAATGTATGATTTAAAAATAAAAAATTAAAGTTTTTTAATAATCCACATTTTTGTTTTGAATTAATTTGGCCATGTTTGGGGTTTTTGGTTTTATTTCTTAATTAAAAAAAAAAAAATGGTAGCCGGCCGAATCAGCCATGTTTTGTCTTTTGTTGTTTTTATTGCTTGTCTGTACAAATGAGTTCCATTTCCATTGTTTCCAATGGAGAAAGTGCGTGCGTGCATGTGTATGCGTGTTCGTGTGCTTCTGGTTGTAGTGTGCCTTCAAATGTCACACTTTGATGTCAGCTCGAGAGGACTTGCTAAAGAAATGTCTTCTCGGTGTCAACACTCTAAATCATCACAGCATGCCCCCCCACCCCAAAAAAAACCAAAACACAATCGCGTGTGTCCAAATATTAGTGCTTGCTCTTTGACAACACTGTTGTTAGCGTAACACACACACAAGACTGAACTTGTAAATATTGCCAAGCTACACTGTTATCGTGCAGGAATTCCATGTCAGCCTCCGCGCGCGCTCGCGCGCGCGCGTGTGTGTGTGTACCAATGTTTCACTTTTTTAAATCCGATTTTTGTTGATAGTGGTTACGTTTTTGCTAGACAGACAAAAAAAAAAAAATCTGCCCAGCAACAAGCATCGGAGGAAGTGTGGTAAGCATCCGAGCCATTCGGTCGCCAGCATTCTTTTCAAATACAAAATGGACAACTTTTTTTTTTTTGTGTGTCCTTATGTACGAATGACCTCGCCGCAAACCGCACGAGCGTGCGTGCACCCAGTAATCTTCAGAGGGACGTCTTGGCTTTCCTTCCTGTCCCGCCCTCGCTGCCCGCTGCTGCTTTTATTGTCTTTTCTCTTTCTTTTTTTTTCTTTTTCTGTGAGATTTTGAATTGGGAGATTTCGACAAGCGCCACAACCCTGACGATGTGTCGAAACGTTACATGCAAGCCTCGTGTACGACTGTATTGAAAACTTAATTTAACTTAAAACAAACAAAAAATGTTGTGTTTAATGAATAGATAGGTGTATATGTATATATTGTATTTCCTTCGATAAGTATCTCGATACATGGGCTGTGAGGTGATTGAAGGGTGGTTCAAAATTGGTTTTTGACACTAATAAATATATATATATATATTAGGGGTGTCAGGCGACTTCAATAGTTAACTCACGATTAATCGCAAATCTCATAACGTCCTAAATGTACAATGAAACATACAATAAATTGTTTTTTTCTAATCTTGTTAATATAAAAGGGATTTAAAATTGTTTTTTGACACTAATAAATATATATATATATATTAGGGGTGTCAGGCGACTTCAATAGTTAACTCACGATTAATCGCAAATCTCATAACGTCCTAAATGTACAATGAAACATACAATAAATAGTTTTTTCTAATCTTGTTAATATAATAGGGATTTTTTTTAACTAATAGAAATATGGCTGCACCTTTTAGTCAATGATACAGTAATTTCATAATAATTCATAAAAATGAGTAAAAAAAAAGAAAAAGATCCCCTGTACTGTAAAAACGAGTGTTATTGATTTGTGTCGATGTCATTTTCTGCCACTAGATGGCATAATTGCATCTGTAAGACATTGGTGACAGCTCAGTGCATTTTTCTTTTTCCTATTAAGAGCTATCTAATCTTTAACATGAAGTGACTTGTGAAATTCTGGCACATTTTTTTTAAATTGTAAAATACAACTTGACCCGAGGCTCCACAAATATATGCATTATTATTACATTTAATACTGCTAAATTTTGATGTTTTCCACCAGCACAGGCTTTCCAAATAAGGGGCGGTAATTAATCGTGCGCTTAAAAAAAATTAGTGGCGTTAAAGGAACTTTAAATTAACTCAAAATTATATATATATATATATACACATCTCATTTCTCATCTTTCATGATATAGTGATATATTTGTATACTATTTGGACTTTGCACAAATCTTTACATTTCTGTTCAAATCTGAGGAAAAACACAATTTCTGTAAAAAAAAAAAAAACATCCCAAACAAGTCAGCATTTCCATACAAATGACTCTCTCTCTTTAAATCGATCTTCTGCAAAATGACACAGATGGAGTTCGCCAATTCAGCTGTAGTTCTCAGCGGCTCAATTCATCACAGGGCGTAAATCAAAAATGCGATTTTAAGCTGCATGTGCACTGAGGACCTCTGCAAGCTCTGCAGCTGGCTGCCAAGCCACAGATAAATCAACAGAGGGTTTTTTTTTTTATTTTTTATAAAAGCAAGTGATAAGTCAGTAGATAAAGTGTTCTTCTTACATGAGTTCATCTGCTGTGCGGAAAGATGTAATACGGTCACCAGACACTTCATAAGTTGCGCCTGAACCGTCTGACAAAGGGAAAAAAAGCTTTGCCTGCAGTTCATTTCGATCAAATGTTGATATTGCAATTCAATCGCTATTTCTTGCAATACATTAGACGGATACAACTGGACCAATATTGATATTAGTTATATCTTGTTATGCATTAAAGATAGTGATGGTGATACTGCTGGATCAAATATTGATACTGTGATGCGCTACTTGGAACTGTTCATAATACCCTCCACATTGAATGAATAAAAGTCCAGAAAAACAACCTGGAAGTGGTTCTGACTAACCTCAAATAAAGCTCACCTTCTAGTCTGCTTTTCCTACTGCTTCTGTAGTCACAAAATAAAAAAAAAACTTGTTCGACTGTCCAATTTAAAATTATAGCCAAGTTTGTTGCCTTGAATGTTTGGTTTTTTTCATTGGTGCTGTTTTTCTTCAGCTAGAACTGGTGCGGAGGGAATTATTAATCAGAAAAAGTCAATCTTTATCTTTTTTAAACACCGCAAAAACCTGGCATTTGAACAGGGATTGGACGCGAAGACTTCCATCATAACCGCTCTAACATCTCGCTTGAACCCGTCGGCGCTAGGACCGCGTAACCCCTCCATCCAGCCGCCTTCCATCCAGGCAGGGAGGCAGCGAGCGAGCGAGCGAGCGTCGTCCTCCTCTTCTCCCCCTTCTTCTCCTTTCTTCTTCATCGCCATCGACGCTCCTCTCTCCCTCCCTCCATTGTCGAGTTGGACTCAATAGGGGCTTGAGGTACGCCCGCCTCGTCCGCACCAGGGCTCCGGAGCGGCACCCCCACCCCACCCCCCACCCCGCCGCGCCCCCCCTATATGGGCTCACCATGCGCAGGATTCGGGCCAACGCCATCGCGATCCTGACCGTCGCCTGGATCCTGGGCACCTTCTACTACCTGTGGCAGGACAGCAAGCCGGCGACGGCGGTGGCGGCGGCGGCGTCTGCGCCCTCGTCAGCGGGGAACCACCACCACCAGGGAGGTGGACGCCTGGAGATCCACCGGGACGACAGGACCATCCCGCTTATAGTGAGTCCGTGCGTTATTGGGGTTGTACTGCGGGAAGGTGCGTGCTGCGTGCGTGATGGTGATTGATGATCGTATTTGTTTATTTGTTGCGGTGCCGGCATGTTGCCTGCCTCCCGCCGGCACCTGTTTAAGAGGCTTTCCCTTAAGTCTTGCCTGCGTGGTGTTACGCGGAGGCTGTTGTGGTGGGCGCCTCTCGGGTTGCACGCAGAGCCAGCTGGTGGATTGTTTAGCCCCGTGTCGCGTTGCAGTCAGGTGTCCGTGAACGCACCTTCGGCCCCGGTAAAACAAGCCCAAGTGTTGCAAGAGGGGGGCGGAGGGCACGGCCAAAAATGCATACAGATCACGTATCGGGCTTGACCGATAACGATTTTGTTTTAAAAATATATATATTTTTGGTGGAATGCAATTCCAAAAAAACATTTTAATCGGTATATTAATTAACTCATTCACTGCCATTAACGTCAAAAATTCAATATTAACTCTTTGACTGCCAGACGTTTTCAGAAACGGGATGTCGCCAGTGCCAGCCGATTTAAGCATTTTGACTGATCTTTCAAGGTCCACAGAAAATGTTGTGTTTGGACTATGGAAACACACATACTACCAAATGAAAGATTGAACTCTCATCTTTCATCAGAAAAAAAAGTTTGTTTCTACCTTATTCCGTTCTTCAGTAATCAACAATAGAAAATGGTTAGTTTCACCCAAATGCTCTGTTTTGAAACAAAAAGCGGAGAAAAAGAGCTTTTTGTGAAACGATGTTATTTCATGCACTCTAGTGAATTCTACACTTCTTTTTGTACATGAATGATGCCACAAACACCTAAATAGTGCTTTACTTCTGTAAAACGCTTTCACCAACAATGAAAAAGTGTTTTTGGATTGCAAAATACGTTTATTTCCATTCAACAGTGTAACAATTTGACAAAACAATTTCGCAAACTATTTACAAATGTGTGCAACTGTGGTACTACTTACAATTATGTGGATGTTTCAAATACAGTTTTTCTTTTTGTAACGCTCCCATGCGTGCAAGGAGACGCAGCAGGATTTGCACAACAGATTAGTTTCACTTGTGATGGCTCCTTTCGCGTGCAGACGTTACACTTTCTTGACGGCCTTTTTTTCCGGGGAATAGCAAGTAGCAGACTGTACCCACTCCTCCGATGAATATGCATTGGACTCGGGGCACTCTTCGTCGTCCAATTGAACGTCCGCCTGAGCGTGCTCGGTTGTGCTCCGCGTTTTCCGGTGTTAGCATCGCTAGCCCGTGAACCTTTATGACGTCGTCATAGCCGCCGCGTCAGCGCTTCCAACTTCGGCGTCAACCTCGGAGTCACCATCATCATCATCGATGATGATCATCGTCGTCATCAATGTGCTCTTTAGCGTTGGTCGATGCCTTTCGTCTTTGAAAAAAATTCCCAAGTGTGAGCTGCTTGCAACCGGTCGCCATGTTCTCTTCCCTTCCCCAGCCATTGTCCCCTCTAGTTCCGCCTCACGTCTTCTACTGACGCCTACCCAATCTTGTCAAAAGATAGTCATTGCTGCCATCTAGGGGCCAAAAATAGTCATTAGGCTAACTAGATCTGCTTTAAACTTTCACCACAGCTGGCCAAGGCTTTCCTCCACCCGTTTCAAAAAAAAAAAAAAAAAAAAATTGGATGACGTCTTTTAACGTCATTGGCGGCCCTCCGTAGGTTTTTACTTGACGTCTTTTAACGTCCATGGCAGACAATGAGTTAATACTATTTCCATTAGTTTCAAATGTTTTTTTTAAAAACTTTTTTAACAAAAGTATGAAAATCTATATATTTTTAATTGTACATTTAGAAGAGATATAACATTTGTGATTAATCGTGAGTTAACTATTGAAGTCATGCGATTAATTACAATTAAAAATTTTAATCATCTGACGCCCCTAATTTTTAATAATCTTTTCTTTTTTTAAAACTTTTTTTAACAAAAGTATGAAAACCTATATTTTTTAATTGTACATTTAGAACAGATACAACATTTGTGATTAATTGTGAGTTAACTATTGAAGTCATGCGATTAATTACAATTAAAAATTGTAATCGTCCGTTCACAATGCTGCTTGGAATGTGTGCAAATTTTTAATAATCTTTTCTTTTTTAATTAGGGGCATCAGGCGATTCATTTTTTTATTGTAATTAATTGACTTTACTAGTTAACTCACGATTAACTCTTTGACTGCCAGACGTTTTCAGAAAAGGGATGCCGTGGGTGCCAGCCGATTTTAAGCATTCTGACTGATCTTTCAAGGTCCATAGAAAATTATGTATTTGGACTATGGAAACACACATACTACCAAAAAAAGATTGGACTCTCATCTTTCATCAATAAAAAAAGTTTGTTTCTACCTTATTCCGTTTTTCAGTAATCCACAATAGAAAATGGTTAGTTTCACCTCTGTTTTGAAAAAAACGTCTTTTAACGTCTTTGGCACTCCTCCATAGGATTTTACTAAACGTTATTTAACGTTTTTGGCAGTCAAAGAGTTAATCACGAATTTTATATCTGTTCTAAATGTACAATTAAAAAAAATATTTTTTCATACTTTTGTTAACAAAAGTAAAAATAAAAAAAAAGTGAAACTAATGGAAATAGTATTAATAACCCAACATAAAATGGATGATTGGTTGGATCAAGTCAACTCCCGTTATTCGCCGGGATAGAGACCGGGCCGGCCTGCGAATATCGAAGATATAATTGACGGCAAATTTACGTTTACCGGGAATGACGGGAAGTAAAAACCGAAACACCTCCCAAAATATTCCCGTTCAGAAAGCTGCTCGGAATGTGTGCAAAACCTTACGCAACCACAGCTGCCCTTTGGAAGGCGAGCACGCTGGCTTTACTCTCCACCGCAAGGTCCTTCACCTTTGTCACTACCTTGAGAAAACCGTCACCCATCCTCCTAAAAAAACATCCAGGCGAGGCTGTCGGGCACTTTTCAGTTGGCATGAATGAAACATGAAGACGCCGTCTGCTTTCAAGTGGACTAAAAAAGACAAATGGCGTTCAGTCAGTTAGGACTCGCACGGAAAGTCGATCACTTTGTGTCCTTGCTGAGCTCATAAACAAACTGGCGTGTAAGGTCACATAATGCCCACTCGGTTCCTTTTATTTGGTCCACCGAGCTGTTACAGTACACCGGTCAACACATTTTGGTGCCATGAAGGTTTCAACTGTTTTAGGGTATTTTGATGTTGCTGAATTTGAAAATACTGAAGTTGTGACGTTGGTATTTTCTGTATGCTATAACTTTTATGAGGCTGTAACTGTCCATACAGTATTCTTTTATTTTTGCTGCATTATCGTGAAAGAGAACAATCACTATCACGGAGATTTTCTATGCAAATCGCGTTTCATGTGAAAATCAATGAAAAAATTCTGAAAATTAGGCGGTATGAACAGAATCCATCCCTCCACCCATTTTCCACCTCCATCTCTACCTCCTTACTTAGTTTGTTTTCCAGTAGTTTACCTTGAGTGAGTGAGTCAGTCAGGCAGTTAGTTGGTTGGTTGATCCGTGTGTTAGTTGTTCATTTTACTTGTCCGTCCATTCGTTAATTAATTACATGTGCCTAGTTAAACAGTGAGTGAGTGAGTTATTTAGCTGGCTAATTAGCTACTGAGTTTGTTAAATTCTGAGTTAGTTAGTTAATTTACTGGCCAGTTAGTTAGTTAGTCAGTGGGTGAGTGAGTTATTTAGCTTGTTAGTTAGTTTACTGGTCACTTAGTTAGTCTAACTTAGTTAGTTAGTGTATGCATTACATTGCCTGTTCATCCCTTTATTAATGATTTAGCCAGTTAGTCAGTCAGCCATCCAGTTAGTTAGTTACTTTGTTTTAGTTCGTCAGTTAGTTAGACAGTGAGTGAGTGAGTGAGTTATTTAGATGGTTAATTAGCTACTGAGTTTGTTGAATAATGAGTTAGTTAGTTAACTGCCCAGTTAGTTAGTCAGTTTGTGAGTGAGAGAGTTATTTAGCTGGTTAATTAGCCTATTAGTTAGTTACTTAGTTAGTTTACTGGCCACTTAGTTAGTTAGTTAGTCTAACTTAGTTAGTTAGTGTATTCATCTCTTTGTCCGTTCATCCATTTATTAGATAATCAGCGAGAATAGTTAGCCAGTTAGGTCAGCTAGCCAGCCAGCCAATTAGTTAGTTAGTGTATCAATTTATTTTTCTGTTCGTCCATTTATGAGTTAAATAGCCAGCCAGTTAGTTGTTAGTGTGTATATCTGTTACTTTTCCATTTATTAGTGAGTTTGTCAGTCAGTCAGTTAGTCAGTCAGCTAGTTGCACGTTAGTTGGTTACTTAATTTGAAACAATTATTAGTTGGTTCATTTAGCCGTTGATTGATTAGTTAGATAATTTGTGAATATGTTGCTTGTTAAGTTGGTTTGGCAGCTTATTTTTTATGTATTTTTCTCCAGGTTCCATTAATGACACATGCACTTGTATCAAATGTCTTCTTTTTTTTGTTTTGTTTAGCTTGTAAACAGTTAGTTGGAGGATACCCGCTGGGATCCACCGCCGCCGTCCGCCCCGCCCTGCACACATTTCTACTTTCCATTCAGGCTGTGGTCAGTTTATTAAAAGCTTTTATTTCCATGTGTGTGTCTGCGCCCGTGCTGCGGTCAGGTGAGCCAGCCCCCCCAGGACCTTCTGCTGGGCAGCCTGGACGAGAACAAATACCTGGACGCCAAGCAGCTGAAGCCCGGAGACGACCCGTACAGGGAGCACGCCTTCAATCTCATCGAGAGCCACCGACTGGGCGCGCAGCGACCGCTCAGGGACACCCGACACTACAGGTCACACGCGCCACACGCGCCACACGCTGCACCTGCACATCACGCTTCAGATCAATCGTGTCAAAAGTGCAGGGTGGTTGGGGGTGTGTGTGTGTGTGTGTGTGGGCGGGGGGGGGGCATTGCCCACTGCATTGTTTTAATCCGGCCACCGAGCATTTTCATTAGCAGGAGTGCTGTCTTATTTGTTATTTGTCGCTTAAATGGATATTTATTATTATGATGTATTTTATTCAGCCATCAAATAGATTGGTTAGTGAATTTATTGTTAATGACAGCATGTAATTAGTCAAATGAAAAATGTGCATTACAAATATTAAATTATTGGTAAAATAATTTAAATTAAATCAATTGCAGTATACAGTAGTTTCCCTACATTTGGTTCAACAACATTCAAATTTATTAATATTTTAAAAAATTGATTGTTAATCCATTTATCTCATTTATTAATTGGTGTGTTGATTTTTGTGTGAATAGTAGCATGGAATTAGTAAACGAAGCAATTTCCCCCACATATTAAACAATTATGAAGTTATTGGAGAAAAAGTTGAAAATTAAATTAATTGCATTTTTCTTGTACTTCATTATTAAAAATAAAATATTCATTAAAATAAATTATTTCATTCATATATTTAAAAAATAAATGCAATAATGCAATTTATTAATTGTGTATTTTTCCTAAAATATTTTGAATGAAATTAAATGTGTTTATTTCTTTTTTAATTTATATTCATTTATCTCATTTACCATTTGATTACTTGATTTGTTGCAAACACAAACATTTCAAATAAATATGGTTCATTTAACAATTTTTACTTATTTAATTAAATTATTTGTGTAAAAAAATTCAATAAACACTTCTATAATGCGTAACGCTGAGTTGACGCAATAGTTATCTTCTCCCCCCATATTTTTACGGAAGCAGATGACATTTTAAAGCGGACATTTTCTCATCGCCGTGGCGACAGAAGCCCAGGCAACAGTGAAGACTCCAATTAGATGACAACAATGGCAGGACAATCGATTAGAGATGAAACATCTCATATTGCAAGTTACGTTTAATATAGACATAGAAAGTAATTAATGAATTTCTCCTCCACAGGTGCGCTTCCCTCAACTATGACGTCGACCTTCCGGCCACCAGCGTCATCATCACCTTCCACAACGAGGCCCGCTCCACCCTGCTGCGCACCGTCAAGAGGTAATAGCGCCTCAATTAGCATTTAGCATTAGCCGCGTCAGCCATTCGCATAGGCCAACGTTTACTTCTCGTTTCCCGGCAGCGTCCTGATGCGGAGTCCTCCGCAGCTCATTCACGAAATCATCCTGATCGACGACTTCAGCGCCGACGGTGAGTTTGAAGCAAATCCCGTCAGGACTTCAGCTCAGTGAGCATGGCGGGGGTTTCGTGTCTGATAAGCGCAGAAAAGGAACCACACGCAGGATTCAATACAGGCCATTATTTAAGAAAGTTAGCATGTAGCGCCTAATGTGTGCACGGTGAGGGCAAGGCATGTGTTGTTGGATGGAGGCCTGGTGATTAAGTGGAGACTTAACAGGATTACATGATCTCCCCGATTGCCTCATCTTTTTTTCCTTCCACCGCTCACGTCTCATTAACATCAGCTCAGCGAGCAACTCTCCCTGTCCTTTCGCTATAAAGCATGAGGCAAGCTAGGCAGATGCTAAAGGCGCCATGGACTCTCAGGGCTGGCGAATATGGGATGAAAATTCACCTTCAATATAATTATAGTCAAAGGAGTTATGAAAAATGACACATTTTTAAATTTTATCATTACATTAATTTTTTTTTATTATTATTGCATTATTGTTGTAAAATTAGCTGGCGTGCACATTATATACTTCACATGGTGCAACATTTCACATTAAAATGACATCATTTTTTAAATCATTAAAATGACAACTTTATATCTTGGTGATTTATCTGGCAATGATTACTAATTTTAGATTTTCAGATTTTCAGTCGGCATCATGCACAGTAGGCTACTCAAATGATTTAGTGCAATAGTGGGCCAAGTCCATACATATGTCAAAACTTAGGGCTAGATTAAAAAAAAAAAAAGAATCAAATCGATTTTCCTTTTCAAGCCCGATATCTATTCATAAAAACATGAATCGGTTATTTTATACATCTCTTTTTTCACATAAATTCTCAAGAAAATAGAATTTTAAAGGCCGATTTTTTTTGTACCTTACTGTTTTCTTGAAATTGACTGTTCTTATGAATTTCCAAGTATTTCCTTAAATGTACGAAATACCAGACTTGTTGCACTTTAAGACAATTCCGATTTAAAAAAATAAATAAAAAAATTATATTTACAATTATTGAAATAGATTATGAAAATATTTTCATCTCATCTTTGCTGATGTCAATGTTTGTGTAACACTTGCTTACTGCCTTACTTGGGAATTTAATATTTATGGAGTTTTTTTATCATGTCCTTGACATTAAGAAGAATTGATGTGCCATATTTAATCAATTTCGGATTGAATTGAAGTGAATTGGATCGAATCGAATCGAACCGAGCTCTTGTGAATCGAATGGCAATTGAGGAAATTAGAATTGATACTCTACCTTAGTCAAAACTATGAATATTTCATGAAAGATGATAAATAACATCCACTTAACGACTGTCTGCCTTATGCTTCAATTGGAATTAAACAACAACAGTAGTAACAGTAGTGAGTGTTGTATTGCTAGTCCTTTGGTATTTTTGGCTAGGTTGTTATTTCCACATAAACCCGGCATTAATCGGAGCTGCAAATACACAATTGTGCTTAAACGTGTGTTTGGCTGCGTTACCTCTCAGCGTGTGCGCTTGTAACTCAGCGTGCGTGCAGAGGCCATTACAGGGCGTGTGAACCGTTAGCTCTATGTTCAACTAATGCAGAGAGGACTAATTAGCACAGGGTCGTGATCCGTCCACCGGCAACGAGATTGGCACGCCTCGGGCTCTTCACGTTGTTAGCTGATGTTGATTAACACCAGCAACACTTGGTTTAATGCGAAAAATAATCATGACTTTTTATCATTCTCTTACTTACCCGCATGTTTTATTTTTTTTAATCAAATTGAAAATCGTTTTCAGGGGACTTTTTGTATTGGAAAAAAAAAACTTTTTAATGTCTTTGCTGTAATTCTTCAAACGTTGGCATTTTCCGATTCGTGAATTCACTAAAAAAATATATTTTAAAATATTTTTTTTGTTTTTGTATCCTCTTTGAAAAATGACTAGCATTACTGCAGCTTACTGAGTCACGTAGTTGTGAAACTCTTCTTTGTGTATTATGTTTGTATTATACTGCCCCCTGGTGGCCAAGGTTTATACATCTGAAGGAGCACATTGTCAATGGCCAGTGAAATCATGATACACAAATTTTTTTTGCACATTCTATTTGGTCAGGTTAAGACTGCATAATTTTACAAAAGTTCAATATTGTAGAGTGCTAATTTTACTTTCTTTGGTGTTCAAGTGGGAGTGAAATTGATTAATAGGAATTAAATTCATTTCAAGGGAAAGATGATTGAACTCGATGAGCTACGTTTAGCCTAGTTTGGGTAATGTAAGATGAGTTTGAAATTCTATTAAGTTGGGGATATAACAGTTTCCATTATAGAATTTGTGGTGTGTTACGATTTTAATTTATTCATATAGTCAATAACTCTAAAGCACATTGTCAATTACTTGCGGTTTTTCAGTATTTGCAAGCTATGTACTATTTATGAAGTGACACGATAGAGTAAGAATGTGATGAGGCTGTGTGTAGCAGCAGTGTACAAGAACACACATCACCAGCTGTCACACAAACTTATGAGTATCGCTGCAACGCGGGTACACTTCCATTCCTGTCTCATGCGCGCACAGACGCGCGTCTGATATAAGCAGTATTAAAAAAAAAAAAAAAAAAAAAGCAGTAGTGTGCGTACATCTCATTCAATCAGTGAGGATTACAAGTGTGGATGGACGTATCGCTTGCAGGGAGGACGAGGACACGAGGACATACCCACAATGCATCAGCTGCTTCTCTCTTAATGCTAAGCTGCTGGTGCGTGTGTGTGCGTTGATTTGTGTGTGTCTGTTCTTATGCCTGAACAAACGACTCATGAAGAAAGTGAGCCTTTTTTTTTTTTAGGTATTCTGGGAATTACCACAACAAAGTTACACAAAACACTGCTAAATGATGTTGCTAAATGTGTAATTTTTTATTTGTTCATGAGGAAACAAAATGCTAATTTTGTCAAAAACAAAATGCTAATTTTGTCAAAAACAAAATGCTAATTTTGTCAAAAACAAAATGCTAATTTTGTCAAAAACAAAATGCTAACTTTGTCTTTCGAAATGTGTACACAAAAAAAACAATATGCTAACTTTGTATGAACAAAAGTCCAACTTTATTGTTAGCAAAATGCTAACTGTTGGCCAAACAAAAAGATAACTTTGTCGGAAGAAAATCAACTTTGTCGGGAAATAAAATGCTAATTTTGTCAAAAACAAAATGCTAACTTTGTCTTTCGAAATGTGTAAACAAAGAAACAATATGCTAACTTTGTATGAACAAAAGTCTAACTTTGTTGTTAGCAAAATGCTAACTGTCGGCCAAACAAAAAGCTGACTTTGTCGGGAGAAAATTGTTAACTTTGTTGAGAAACAAAATGCTAATTTTGTCAAAAACAAAATGCTAACTTTGTATGAACAAAAGTCCAACTTTGTTGTTAGCAAAATGCTAACTGTTGGCCAAACAAAAAGCTGACTTTGTCGGAAGAAAATGAACTTTGTCGGAAGAAAATGAACTTTGTCGGGAAACAAAATGCTAATTTTGTCAAAAACAAAATGCTAACTTTTGTTTTTTGAAAGGTGTTCACAAGGAAACCAAATGCTAACTTTGTCATTCAAAATGTGTACACAAAGAAACAATATGCTAACTTTGTATGAACAAAAGTCTAACTTTGTTGTTAGCAAAATGCTAACTGTTGGCCAAACAAAAAGATAACTTTGTCGGAAGAAAATCAACTTTGTCGGGAAACAAAATGCTAATTTTGTCAAAAACAAAATGCTAACTTTGTCTTTCGAAATGTGTAAACAAAGAAACAATATGCTAACTTTGTATGAACAAAAGTCTAACTTTGTTGTTGGCAAAATGCTAACTGTTGGCCAAACAAAAAGCTGACTTTGTCGGAAGAAAATTAACTTTGTCGGGAAACAAAATGCTAATTTTGTCAAAAACAAAATGCTAATTTTGTCAAAAACAAAATGCTAACTTTGTCTTTCGAAATGTGTTCACAAAGAAACAATATGCTAACTTTGTATGAACAAAAGTCCAACTGTGTTGTTAGCAAAATGCTAACTGTTGGCCAAACAAAAAGCTGACTTTGTCGGAAGAAAATTAACTTTGTCGGGAAACAAAATGCTAATTTTGTCAAAAACAAAATGCTAATTTTGTCAAAAACAAAATGCTAACTTTTGTTTTTCGAAAGGTGTTCACAAGGAAACCAAATGCTAACTTTGTCATTCAAAATGTGTACACAAGGAAGCAAATTGCTAATTTTGTCATGAACAAAAGTCTAACGTTGTGAACAAAGTGCGAACTGTGCAAAACTGAGCCAAAATGTCCGCTTCAAACCAAATTGTCAGACTTTTTGCGTACATTTAAGCGGTGTTCAATCCAGCTTTCTCAGTGTGTGTCCGCCTTCCGCCTTGACACAATCTGTTTGTCTTCCTCAGCCGACGACTGCCAGCTGCTTGCTCAGATCCCCAAAGTGCGCTGCCTGAGGAACGGCAGGAGAGAGGGTAAGTGTGTGTGTGTGTGTAATTAATGGAACGCCACTTTGGCAACGCCGTGTCACCGATGATGCGAAAAAGGTGTCGAAAGGTTTCAACAATTTTCCTGCTGTAACGCGGAACAAACTAGAGGTGACGGCATGTCAGCACGTGTTAGCGCCGCCGGAGGCCTCGGTGCCGTACGAACACACACACAAGCGCATCATGGACCAAATATTCGCAACTTGACAGCAAATGTTTCCCTGAGCTGTTTAAGACATTCAGGCCCCTTCGACATCTCCACAGAGTTGTCGCACCCTCGCCCCAAACTTCAAGACGCCCGTGAGCGGAAAGTGGAGTAAGAGACGCCTTTTTCGTTCTCTTACTTTTAAATTCTTTCAGGAAAAAACGGAATGATAACTTTAAATCTTTCTTTTTACTTTTGAGCAAAATGTCTTCTGTTGCTTGTTTTGTATGTTCAATAAACAAACACATTGCTAACTTGTTTGAACAGGTAAGAAAAGTGCAGAGGGGGGGGGGGGGGGTTCATTCTCTGGAGCAAAATGCTAACGTTGTCAGAAGCAAAAATACAAAATTTGTCCAAAAGAAAACACTTGCATCACCGTTCCCTTAGGGCTTATCCGGTCCCGCGTTCGAGGAGCCAACTCCGCCTCAGCCCCCATCTTGACTTTCTTGGACAGCCACTGTGAGGTGAACACTGATTGGCTGCAGCCAATGATCAAGCGCATCAAAGAGGTATACACACACACACACACAAAGACTACGTTGTCTTCCGTTGTCGGGATTTGTGTTGTTTAGTGATGTTGAGTTCACATCCCTGCAGGCTGCATGTTATTTTTCATTTCGGTCTTTCTGTAATGCGGCAGAAAGATTCCCACCAATAGGATTAGGCAAACCGCCAGGGAACGACATTCCCCCTTAGCACGTTCACACACACACCGTGGGAGTCGGAAGACTGTACAGCACATTCCATGCACTGGCTGAAAATCCCAAGGACAAATTCATCGATTCTTAACTCATTTGCTCCCAAAAAACGGATAAATACGTTCTATTTAAAATATCACCTTGCTCCCAAAGACGTATTTATGCGTTTTTCAAGTTTTTTTTATGCTAGAGCATACAGAAGGCTTTGGTGCAGCTTCTGAACTGAAGAGAATGGTTGAAGCAATAGTAGTTAATAGAAAAACGGCCAGCGGGTGGCAGCAGAGCAAAAGAGATCAACCAGGGCCATGTTGAAGAAAAGCTCTTTCCCCACTGTTTTAAACAGATTTGTGAATAATGATGAAATTGCTGCAAAACAGAAACAGATAGAAATATACCCTTTTTCCTGATGAAAGAAGAGACTCTAATCCTTCTTTTGGTAGCCTCCATGTTTTTATAGCAATAGAACACAATTTTCTGTGGGCCTTGTAAAATCAGTCAGAATCCAGTAAAACAGCCTAGAGCGAAGGGGGTTGCTTCAGTGAAAATGGCTGCAAGTGAATGAGTTAAAGGACACGTCAAACAAACTGGTTGAAATTACTCTAAAATGACCGAACGGAATTAAAATTGTAGACTTCCTGTGTCTTTTCAAGCATGTCTTCGCCACACTTTTTTTTTGTGAATCGAGATAAGTCGGACACATTTAATGTTACAAAGTGAAAGTAGCGTAGGAGGCTGAATTATAATAATTTAAAAAAAGTTCTAGAAGTTGCTAACAAGCCGAAATGGGTACCAAAATGGCAGCCTTTATGGTTTCTTGATATTTTTTTGGTGGGTCCACTATCGTGCTGCCTATCTTAAATGTGCATTTCAATGCAAAATGTGTCTTTTCGGTCGTGCAAAACCCTCAGAATGAACTGATGATTTTACTGGCTTGTGAATAATGATTTAGAAATGCTTTCTTCCGGTTGCCTGGTACCAGTGCTTTCCCATGTCAGTATATTCCCCTCGACTCGAAATGTATCCCGCTTTTGAAAAAGGGGAATGTTAACGAGAAGCAGAGCGCAACATGTCATCCGCGTTGAGCACATCATGTTTATAAGTGCCGTGAGACACGCTCACCTTGAGAGCAATAGGATTGCGGTCTCGTACAAACAATACAACAACAGGCGTAAGTGGAGACAGCTGGGCACGGAACCACAGCCGAGCACCCCTTGCCGCAGGTCAAAATATTAGGAACAGCTACTAAGCCTTTTGATGCCCATGTTGTCGCAGGACCATACGCGAGTGGTGAGCCCCATCATCGATGTCATCAGCCTGGACAACTTCGCTTACTTGGCCGCCTCGGCCGACTTGAGAGGAGGTGAGAGGATACGCTGAAATCCCGCCAGCGCGGTAACACAACAGCTGCGAGCACAGCTGGCGAGGAGGAGGAAGTTCCCTCTCGTCTCACTTAAAACGATCAACCAAAATGATGCATAACGTTTGTGTGACGGATGCCTCTTGTTGTTTCTCACAAGGATTTGACTGGAGTCTTCATTTTAAATGGGAGCAGATTCCCATTGAGCAGAAAATGGCCAGGAGTGACCCCACGCAGCCAATCAGGTGGAAACAAAATGCTAATTTTGCTAACTGTCGTGTGTCATTTTTTTTTCACAAGGAAACAAAATGATGACGCAGTCGGAAGCAAATGCTAACGTCGTTCAAATGTTGTTCACATGGAAACAAAATGCTAACTGTTAAGAGAGAAAAAAGCTATGTTGCTCAAAGAAAATGCTAACTTTGTAACAAAATGTTAACTTTGTTCGTTACACTGTTGTTTAAAATTCATTCATTAACAAAAACAAACGCTAACTTATTCATAAACAAAATGTCAGCTCTTTTTTTCCCCCATTCACAAGTAAAATACTAACATTGTTATAAACAAATGGGTGTGACAATCCGTGGTACTTTAACCTTCAACCTCTAACTCTCTTGTTCAAATTAAATTCACCAGGAAACAAAATGCTAACTTGCTAACTTTGTCAATACAAAACGCTAATACTTTTTTTTGTAAAATGAATTCATAGGTAAACAAAATAGTTTGTTCAACACAAACTGCCAACTCTCTTGTTCAAAATTATTTCACCAGGAAACACAATAAGAAAACAAATAAACAAAATACTAACTTGCTAATTTTATCAACAAAAAAAAAAAGAAGCTAACTCTTCTTTTTAAAAAATTGTGCACAAGTCAACAAAAGGCAAAATTTGTTAGACACCAAAGGCTTATCTTTAGTTCAAATTAAATTCACCAGGAACATAAATGTTAACTTTGCGGGGAAACAAAATGCTAACTTGCTAATTTTGTATTAAAAAAAATACAAAAACAAAATGCCAACTCTTCTTTTATAAATTTTGTACTCAAGTCAAAAAAATATTAAATTTGTTAGACACCAAATGCTAATCTTTAGTTCACATTAAATTCTCCAAGAATCTAAATGCTAACTTTGTCGGAAACAAAATGCTAACGTTGTTGCTCAAATTTGGTTCACAAGAAAACAAAATGCCGAATTCAAAATTCATTCACCGGGAAACAAAATGCTAACTTTTCTGACGTTTTTGTGGGATTATGCAAATTTTCTCAGTAAGATAATAATGTCATTCATAATTCATTCACAAGGAAACAGAATGCTATCTTTCACTGAAACAAAAATGCTATCCGATGTTGAAATTTGGTTCACAGGAAAAGGAAAACATTCAGAAGGAAACAAAATGCTAATTTGTTCAGAAATTAAATTCACCAGGAAAATAAATGTTAACTTTGCGGGGAAACAAAATGCTAACTTGCTAATTTTGTATTAAAAAAAATACAAAAACAAAATGCCAACTCTTCTTTTATAAATTTTGTACTCAAGTCAAAAAAATACTAAATTTGTTAGACACCAAATGCTAATCTTTAGTTCACATTAAATTCTCCAAGAATCTAAATGCTAACTTTGTCGGAAACAAAATGCTAACGTTGTTGCTCAAATTTGGTTCACAGGAAAACAAAATGCCGAATTCAAAATTCATTCACCGGGAAACAAAATGCTAAATGCTAACTTTGTTGGAAACAAAATGCTAACTTTTCTGACGTTTTTGTGGGATTATGCTAATTTTCTCAGTAAGATAATAATGTCATTCATAATTCATTCACAAGGAAACAGAATGCTATCTTTCACTGAAACAAAAATGCTATCCGATGTTGAAATTTGGTTCACAGGAAAAGGAAAACATTCAGAAGGAAACAAAATGCTAATTTGTTCAGAAATTAAATTCACCAGGAAAATAAATGTTAACTTTGCGGGGAAACAAAATGCTAACTTGCTAATTTTGTATTAAAAAAAATACAAAAACAAAATGCCAACTCTTCTTTTATAAATTTTGTACTCAAGTCAAAAAAATACTAAATTTGTTAGACACCAAATGCTAATCTTTAGTTCACATTAAATTCTCCAAGAATCTAAATGCTAACTTTGTCGGAAACAAAATGCTAACGTTGTTGCTCAAATTTGGTTCACAGGAAAACAAAATGCCGAATTCAAAATTCATTCACCGGGAAACAAAATGCTAAATGCTAACTTTGTTGGAAACAAAATGCTAACTTTTCTGACGTTTTTGTGGGATTATGCTAATTTTCTCAGTAAGATAATAATGTCATTCATAATTCATTCACAAGGAAACAGAATGCTATCTTTCACTGAAACAAAAATGCTATCCGATGTTGAAATTTGGTTCACAGGAAAAGGAAAACATTCAGAAGGAAACAAAATGCTAATTTGTTCAGAAATTAAATTCACCAGGAAAATAAATGTTAACTTTGCGGGGAAACAAAATGCTAACTTGCTAATTTTGTATTAAAAAAAATACAAAAACAAAATGCCAACTCTTCTTTTATAAATTTTGTACTCAAGTCAAAAAAATACTAAATTTGTTAGACACCAAATGCTAATCTTTAGTTCACATTAAATTCTCCAAGAATCTAAATGCTAACTTTGTCGGAAACAAAATGCTAACGTTGTTGCTCAAATTTGGTTCACAGGAAAACAAAATGCCGAATTCAAAATTCATTCACCGGGAAACAAAATGCTAAATGCTAACTTTGTTGGAAACAAAATGCTAACTTTTCTGACGTTTTTGTGGGATTATGCTAATTTTCTCAGTAAGATAATAATGTCATTCATAATTCATTCACAAGGAAACAGAATGCTATCTTTCACTGAAACAAAAATGCTATCCGATGTTGAAATTTGGTTCACAGGAAAAGGAAAACATTCAGAAGGAAACAAAATGCTAATTTGTTCAGAAATTAAATTCACCAGGAAAATAAATGTTAACTTTGCGGGGAAACAAAATGCTAACTTGCTAATTTTGTATTAAAAAAAATACAAAAACAAAATGCCAACTCTTCTTTTATAAATTTTGTACTCAAGTCAAAAAAATACTAAATTTGTTAGACACCAAATGCTAATCTTTAGTTCACATTAAATTCTCCAAGAATCTAAATGCTAACTTTGTCGGAAACAAAATGCTAACGTTGTTGCTCAAATTTGGTTCACAGGAAAACAAAATGCCGAATTCAAAATTCATTCACCGGGAAACAAAATGCTAAATGCTAACTTTGTTGGAAACAAAATGCTAACTTTTCTGACGTTTTTGTGGGATTATGCTAATTTTCTCAGTAAGATAATAATGTCATTCATAATTCATTCACAAGGAAACAGAATGCTATCTTTCACTGAAACAAAAATGCTATCCGATGTTGAAATTTGGTTCACAGGAAAAGGAAAACATTCAGAAGGAAACAAAATGCTAATTTGTTCAGAAACACAATGCTAAGAAATGGCTCACAACTTTCATGGTAATAGTGGTAAATGTGTTTTTTTTTTTTAGAACCCCGGTCATTGCGGGTGGTATCTTTGCGATGGACAAGAGTTGGTTCAACCATCTTGGACAGTACGACACCCACATGGACATCTGGGGTGGGGAGAACTTTGGTGAGAGGCTTTTTTAAAAAAAAAAAAAAAAATCATCAAGAGATTAATTCCCTCTACAATTATTTATTTTCACATTTTGTATTGGAATGTATAAAAAAAATTAAAAAAAAGAATTCAACAAGGAGTTAATTTGCTCCCATTAGCTTTGCAGCCAAGTTCTTGATTTCCCGCCAATAAGTTGACATTTGAAAGCGTAACTTAACCAACATGACAAATTTTACAAATGACGTAATCGGGTGATGCATGCTGGACGCATTCCTGCCACTCTTGGATGCGTTGGCATCCCAAGCTATAAAAAAAAAAAATAATAATAATATTCCTGTCTTTGCCATTTGTGCAGCACTGGAGCATTCAATGATGCTCAGTGACACGTTTCACACTCAAATGTATGATGATGATGATGAAGATGAGGAGGAGGATGAACATTCTTATTATTATCATTGCCAGAGCTGTCGTTCCGCGTATGGATGTGCGGCGGCAGTCTGGAGATCTTGCCGTGCAGTCGCGTGGGGCACGTGTTCCGTAAGCGACACCCGTACGACTTCCCAGAAGGCAACGCTCTCACCTACATCAAGTGAGTCCGGGTCAGAATCCCTAATATGATCAAAATAATACAAACACATGAAGGCAGCGGCAGCCGTGCGCTTCACAAACATGCTCTACATAGTACACACATTTAGTGATTTTTCATTTTTGGTTTTTAACTCATTCACTGCCATTGACGGCAATAGACGTCAAAAATTAATTTGAACTATTTCTATTAGTTTAACATTTTTTCCCACTTTAGTGAGAAAACCTAGATTTTTTTAATTATTATTTTAACATTTTTGTCCAGTTTTGTTAACAGGAGCATGAAAACCTAGAAAAAAATATTGTACATTTAAAAAAGATGTAAAATTTGTGAATAATCGTGAGTTACCTATTGAAGTCATGCGATTAATTGCAATTAAAAGAATTTATCGTCTGACGCCCCTAATTTTTAATAATCTTTTCTTTTTCCCCCAAAAATTGTTAAAAAAAAAATTGGCTAGGTTTTCATATTCTTGTTAACAAAAGTGGGAAAAAAATTAAGTTTTAACTAACAGAAATAGTTCAAATGAATTTTTGACGTTTATAGGCGTCAATGGCAGTGAATGAGTTAATTTATTAAAACGTTTTCACAGCCTGTCAGAGCGCAAACCAAGCATGAATCAATGGAATTCTCTGTAGGCCGTCTGAGAGAAGATTGTCCGTAGGCACAGATCTACAGAAGAAAACTTTTTTTTTTTTTTGCATCTAGGAATAAAGTTTTAACATGACAAACTGGAAAAAATGAAGCGCTTGTGAATACTTTCCGAATGCGCTGTACGTGTGAGATTACTGTGACATCATGTGACATGTACGTGTGTAGGAACACACGGCGAGCCGCCGAGGTGTGGATGGACGAGTACAAGCAGTACTACTACTCGGCCAGACCTTCAGCACAAGGCAAAGCTTTCGGCAGGTTTGTATGTACTTTTTGTAATCTCACAAAACAAGAATCTTACCTTTTATTTTGCAAAAGTTTAAATTTTTTCAAATTAGTTGAAAAAAGTTTCTCTCAAGCAAGCTTGTGTGTTTTTTTTCGACAGTATGCCAATTTAAACCTTTTGAAAATGAATTTGTCGGAAACAAAAAAGAAAATGCAAACTTTCGTAAGTAAAGTATACAGAATGCATAAAAAAATTAACTAGCAAGATAACGGCACGCTAAAAAAAATGCTAATTTTATTTAAGGGAACAAAAAAACAAAATGCTAACTTTGTTGTTCAACATTTGTTCTCAAGAAACATAAAGCTCACTATGTCAGAAAAAATGTTTTTTTTCTTTATTTTAAGTCGTTTTTTAAAAATTACATTAATTTTGCAAGAAACTGTCCGTTAAAATTTGTTCTCAAGAAAACACGATGCCCACTTTGTTAGAGACAAAATACTTATTTATTTTTTTCAAAAACAAAATGCTTCGGATTTCAAAAAAAAAAAAATCCGTTAAAATTTTGGAAACAACCTCAAAACAAATCTTAAGGCAAATCTTACAAATTAAAAAATAAGATTTTTATTTTTTTTTATCCATTTCTCATGTAGATGTATTTATTAGTGCTGTCAATGTTGATTAATCACAAAAAAATTATCTCAGATTAATCACACTATTAATGTTATTGTGTATGACATTCAGAATATTTGTTCACGTCAAAATATTGGGGTCACCCCCCCCCCCATTTTAAATTATGCAAGTAATTAACTGATTAGAAAAAGAGGAGGATGAGAGTGTGCAGAGGATAGAAAAATGTTGAAGACGTCCCCGTGACATTAAATGTTGAAACAATTAACACATTAGAGAGGTGCTCTTCCAATTTGGCGATCAAAAAAAATGTTGATTAAAAAAAATCCTTTTTAATCAAGCGATTAATCCAAAAAATTAATCGTTTGACAACTCTAGTATTTCTGCATTTATTTTTGTTGCGTTATAACATGTCATTGTCTCTGTGCAGCATAGCCGACCGTCTGACGCTGCGACGGAAACTGAACTGCAAACCTTTCCGCTGGTACATGGAGAATGTTTACCCTGAGCTCAGGTGCCCAATATTCCATTCATTCATATTTCCTCCATCCAAAATCCTTGCCACATTCTTAGCTTCGTCCAGCCGTGTGACAAATAGATGTGACTTGCTTTTTTTATGAGTGCATTTAGCTGTACCGCATGCTGCGATGCAAAACTGTTAACGTTGCACGAAATCACAGTCGCACAAATCTCTCGCGTACTCACACATTGGATCAATTAAGTCCAGAGGCCAAAATGGTGAATCACCAAAAGATAAACTCAGGGGGCGCCGGGTTATAAATTTAGGTTTCCCTTTTGTTGCTTTTTTTTTCTTTTTTTTTCCTGGCATGTCAAGCCAGAGTAAACACACAGGCGGTGTCATGACACCCTAAATCACTAATGATCAAGTCAATGATTCATGCCGGATTGTTTCAGCAGCTCAGCTTTTATTCACATAATCAAATTTGCGAAACGAATTCAATTAAGGGTAAATGACATGCACAGTTAAATAAAATTAATGAATTCAATAACAGTAAGCGTATTATACACTACATTATAATAAAATCCTAAAACACATTTAAAAAGGTACTCAAGTTATGAATATGATTATAAATTGAATAATACTATAGATACGCATTTTGAATACCGGTAAGGTAAATATAATTATAAATAAGAGTAAATTAAATGAATCTAATCATACATGAAATTCTACATTAAACTGCAATTTTAAATGCAATTATTCAATTAAATGATACATTAAATTCAGTTGAAAAAAATCTGAATTAATATGTGTCAATGACATTACACATTAGCATAAAATTCTGAGTTACTTTAATTTTTAAGTTGAATTTGAAATACATTTGAGTAAAATTACAAATATGCTTATGAATGGAATAATATTGCAATTATACATTTGAAGTCAGTTAAATGAAATACAATAAGCGGTTCAGAAAATGGAGGGCGAGATGGATAATTATGAGTAAAATTATAAATAACCTAAATAGAATACAGTGCCGGTTCTAGAGGGGGGCCAGGGGGGGACCAGAGCCCCCTTAACACTTTGCCTGGACTGACTGAACAATATTTTATATAACCATACATAAAACCTGATTAAGTAATAAAATTCCAAATTCAAGTATGAATTCAATTCAATCCAACATTTAATGATCAGTCGAAGGCGATGGCGCTCGATTAGCGTTTTCAATACGAATGCTGACTGGCCTCAATTCTTCCCTTAAGAGTTCCCGAGCAAGAGGCCGTGGCCAGCGTCCTGCGACAGGGAACGCTGTGCCTGGAGACCCGCGGGACGGATGGACTCGGCCTGGCGGAGTGCAAGGTGGTCAGAGGCAGCAGGCCACAGGCGCAGGTCAGGGCTCGGGCACTGAGTGGTCATTGGTCATTATTCAGCCTAAGATTAGGGTTGAGGGTTTTAAATTAGGGTTTGAAGCCCAGGTTTGGATTTTGAGGGTCAAAAGGGGGAGGGTTTATAGCCTGGGTTAGAGTTTGTTTAAATTCACAACCACAGTTGCTTCTGGTTGACATTTGTGTTTTGTTTTTCAGAGGTGGGAGTTAATTGAGCCACTGATTCGGCAGCACGACCTCTGCTTGGCCATCACGCTCTTCACCGCGGGGTCAAAGGTCACTATGGAGCCCTGCAACGCCAAAGAGCCTCGACAGGTCAGTGCATCAACCTGAGGTTAGGGTTTTGAACAAAACGTTAGGGTTTCAAGTTTGATTTAAGATTTCAAGCAAAGATTGGGGTTTCTTTTAAGACAGGATTAGGGTTTCAAGTTAGGGTTTCAAATTGGGGTTAGGGTATTAAAACAGGGTTGTGGTCAAAAGGTTTAGGGTTTTTTTGACCGAGTTTTTAAGACAAGTTTACAATTTGAAATTGGAGTTTCAAGCCAGGTTAGGGTTCCAAAGTTAGGTTTCAAGCCTGGTTTAAGGTTTTGGGTTAGCATTTAATGACAAGACTAAAATTCCAAATTAGGATTTTAAGACAACATTAAGGTTTTAAAACCGGGTTATGGTTTTAAATAAGGGTTTCATGCCAGGGTTAGGGTTTTTTATTGGGATTTGAAGACAGTGGTAGGGATTCAAATTAGGGGTTTTAAACTGGAGGTTTCAAGCCTGCTTTAAAAAATTTGTTTAAAACATTTCTGGACAATGACCGATCTTTCTGTGTGTGTCAAACTGCCATGGAGGACTTACTCAATGTCAAATGTTTTTATTTTGCCTTAAGTACCGACAGCTGGTATCGGCAGGCTCCACGAGTACCCAATACCTTAAAATAAGGCCAGTATGAGACCGATTCCGATGCCCGGTACCTAACGCTCTCATCACACATACGCGTTCACTTATACAAATATATAAAACGGAGAATAACAACGCAATCAAAAATTGATTCCCTTTGAAGAGAAAATGCGCTTCAAAGACTTTGAATGGAACGCTGACTACTTTCTCATCCTGTCGATCATCTTAATGGGCCCTCGCGTCAATGCGGAATGAGCACAAAATGGCGGCCATAAGAGCAGCTCGGTTATCAGCGATCTGTCGACGCCGGCCGTGACCTCGCGCCGCCCCCTCGGCCTCGTTTTTCCGCGCGGACCCGTGTCCGCCCGGTGATTTACGACACCGAGGAACGAGTCGCGATTAAGTGGAAGCACATGTACGGGCCGCCGCGCACGTCCTCCTTTATCCGCTGGAGGCCATTTTGGCTCCGCTCGGGATGTTTGTCCCACTGGAGAATGAACAATATTGAGTTTCATTGACTTGTTTTGTTAGGGGTTTGCAAATTAAGTTTGCATGACAAGCTAGGGTTCGGGTTTTAAATGTGAGGGAAAAATGCCCATTGAATTATCATGAGGCACAGACTACTCAATTATTTATCTATTTTCCAAACTCTATTAAATTATTTTGTACTATCTTTTTTTTTTTATCAAGTTTTTGGGGACGCTAGAACGGATTCATGGCATTTCATATCTTCTTGTGCAGAAATGGAAGCCCAAAGGCTCGGCCCTGCAGCACACGGTCAGCGGTCTATGTCTGGATAGTCAGACCCCGCCAGGCCCACCTGTCATCGCCCAGTGTCGCCCCCTGGTGGCTAGCCAGACCTGGGAGCCTCAGATCATCACTTGAAGGACCAAAGAAAGGTTCCGGAAATAAAAGGATTACCTTGGCCTTGCTTCTAGAGCAGTGTAGGATGCTCCATCTTTAAAGGAGGCTGCAGCTCTTCTAAACTAAACTTGTTGTTTTTTACATTCACATGTTCATTCCTTAAAGGGGACATATTATGGAAATGTGACTTTTTAATGTTTGTACAGTTAACCCCTGCATATTTGTGGATTTTTTGGGTGTGGGGTGGGGGGTGTCTACTGTCTGTTACCCAATCTTTTTGTGTACGGGCCAAATCCTTGTCTGATATAGAAATATGGCTTTGGCGCCATCTGGTGGCATCATGGAGCCAAGAAATTGTTAAACTGAGGGGAGGAGCTTAAGTTAGTCAGTCCATCGCCTTGTTAGTTAGGAAAAGCACTTTGCCGCCATCTTGTGGTATTTATAGACAATTAAAAACATTTTGGGGAGGGCGCCAAATGCTCGGAGTGCCTGTCCACCAATCATGGGTGAAATAAAGCAGCCAAATGTTACATATTTTTGCCCTACTGTGATGTCGTAATTTGGCAAATTACATAATACCACCCTCACACACTCAGTATCAATGATCAGCTCAGATCAGTAATCAACCAATTTGGCCCAAATTGTAGAGCAAAATTAAAGAGTAAAAACACATTTCTAGAAGAAGTCATATTCAGCAAGATATAAAGCCGCCAGATTTCATAAGTAATTATAAGTCTTCTAATCATTCTCCTGTAAAATGACAAAAACTGTGTTGGGCCACACTATTTCTCAATGGCTCGATTGTGCAAACAAACAAACATAATATGTCTCCTTTAAAAAAAAAATGTAAGAGGCCTGATGGGCATAAAGCTGTGGTCAAGTGATGTTGTTTTAATTTATTGTTCTGCATGGTTGCACTCACCCAAAGAATGTTATTTCTTTCTTCCGGTTCTGTCATAAACATGTCATGGAAATACTTAAAGCTTATATTTGCTTGATATTTGCTTGATATTTTCTTGGTGTGTGTGTGTGTGTGTGCGTGTGTGTATAAAGTACACTTGACGAATAAAATGTAGTGACAACAAAAATCTCTCCTCCTTTGTTTTTTTTAAATACTTTCCCTTTTCTGTGACACTCATTCAATTTCACTTATTTCCAAGTTATTTTTTTAAGTATTTATTTTATTCAGATAACGGTGTCCTTGACCAGTATATGACATTTTCTACTATATTCCATTCTGACAGAGTTTAGTTATTTTTCCAAATAAAAAATGTTTCATTATGAATGATTATTGACTTTTAACACTTTCAAAATTGTAAAAATCAAGATATAATAATAAAAATAACAGTAACCACATAATGAATATGAGAAGAACGATCACTTTAAAATAATGCAATAATATTCCAGTATGTTACATATTTATTTCATACATTTATCTTTCATATACATTTTTATTTACATTTGTAGATTTTCTATACAGTATACCTAAAATGTGTAAGATGAACACATACAAAAATACGTAATGGAATTTAAAAGAAAGATAATTTTAAAAAAAGAAACACAAAATAATCCCCCCCTCCCCCATAGTCATTATCCCTCATCGCTGATTGGTTCTGATAAATCAGGTGGTTCCTGTCAGTGAACTTTGGTCTCTTGCCATGACTGCGCCATGCGGCGATGGAGTTGCGCGTCAAATACACCAGGGGGCGTTATAACTTTCCATTCACGTGCGTGTGCTGTTTTTAGAGGAACACCAATATCTGCTCCAGGTTTGCCCCCTCACCTGTCCATCACCCCGCAAACCTCCGCCGTCGACCAATGAGAAGGTGAAGGGGCGGTCCGTCACTAGGACGGAAGTTTGGTTGAGTCGCTCGCTCGCAGCCATTCAGCGGCGGTGGCCGAAGCGATTGGACTGCTTGAGTGTTTCGCAGCTCTTTCTGTGGAATTTGAATTATTTTCCTCGGAGGGGGCCGACGCGCGCGGCTCCGCGGCGGGGAGGGGGCGGAATACGTGACGGCATACCGTCTGGCTCGGCCTGGTGGTCACAGGTAAGGTGCATTTATATGCTCTCGCTCTCACTTGCCTCTTCAATTAGCTCGCTAGCAAGTCGAGCTAAGCTTATGTTTTCCGATGTGGCTACATTAGCTCCACTCGGAACCTCCATTAAACGCTATAAAACACGTCCATATGACAGACTCGCGCTCGGTCGACACATGTCCAGCTGCTTTTGCTTTGTAAAATGTCTAAGGAGTTCGTTTAAACGATCAAAGAAGAGGGGTGCTACTGTAAGTGCCGTGCAATTACCTCAAGTCATCTACCTGGATGAGGTGAGTTTTTAATGGGGCATAAACGCTTCACTTATCACCTGATTTCCGGGTTGCGTGACGTCATTACTACCGCGCGTACAAGTACTGCTAATGTTAGTGTGTATGTAAACTTTGTGTGTTAATGCATGCGAGTGCCTGTATGTGTGTATAATATGTATATAAATATGCTTGTGTGTGGTTAAATTTAGTGTGCTCGCGCGTATGCGCATGTGCGTGTCAAAAATGCCACTGCTGTGTGTGGATGGTGAGGTTTCTAAATACGATATCTATTTATGTGGTTGATAGTGAGCCAGCGTCACATGAATGAGTGAACGAAAGCTGCATAAAGGGAGAGGCTCACTGGTTGGTAGCACATGTTGAATGCTGCCCGTGACATGATGCAACACAGGTTGATAAACTCGCTGCGCAACCCTGAAGCAATCAGGGGGGGCTCACTTTTTTTTTTTTTTACTTACTTACTGATAGCAGCAAGATACAGCTAGCGTACTGTTTTTATTCGCATGGGTTAAGGGACGATACTCTAACGTGAATAGTAAAAAATAAATTTGTGATGAATGTACACTCCAATCCCCTACAAATCTTTATCTGTCAATATTAACTACATGATTAGGATTTTAGCGACTTTAAATAAATGGATCACCGATACGTTCACAATTTTAGCACAAAGTGGTGTGGGGTTCAACAATGTTCGAAATAGCAATGCCTCTGATACCACTAAGATTGACTCTCAAACTTTAAATATCGATATTTAAAAAAAAAAATACATTGGTTACAAATGTATAAAATTGAAATATAGTTTGAGCTCACAACAGCTAACTTAACTCATTCACTGCCATTGACGGCAATATCCAGGAAGGATATAGAAAAAGTAACGAAAGCAACCTACCTGTGTCACTCATTACTGTTGCCAGACCCTTTTTTGCACTTCAGGGCCACCGTACCAGCCACACACTAATGCTAACGCTAGCTGCTAGCCACTAACGTCGGAAGACTTGCGGCGTATCATACAATGACGACGTAATTAACTAGCGGTGTCTTGGCATCCAAAATTAACAATTAGCAATTAAATATACTTTTGGGATGGCATTGTGATAATGTTGGTGGAAAATATGTCATTTCAATAAAAACTTCCATATGTAAACCAACCCGTCGAAAAAGGAAGTCAGGCTGGTGTAGGCGGCGTGTTACGTTGAGTATGCTTCCAGCTTCATTGACATGTCTGAAAAATAAATAAATACATTATGTGCTTTGCGCTGGTGTGCCGTCATAAAATATCGATACTGTCGTTAGTGTATCAATATATTTATTGCAACAGAGAGCACAACAATATATTGCAATATCGATTCATCACCCCCCACTCACTACTACTGTAGGTCAAGTTCCAACTTTCAAAGCCACACTCACACAAAGTTAGAGTAACCGATTCCTCGATTAGTTGGTAAGAGGGGGTAATAAAATGAAATAATCTATTTTAAAACTCAATACTACAACCTTAATGAAAAACTCACACATACATTGCAGCAAAATCCCGCCTCCACTGGCTTATGTGTTATAAGTCAAAGACTGATAAATGCCAGGCAATTTTTCTAGGATCTCTTGAGTGAAAGAGACTTGTAATAGATTTATTCCTGGCCCGATTTAGACTCGAGTCCCATTTTCGATGTCTATTGCCTCAGAAAGTCAGACGAATGAATCACGTGGCGACAAAAGTCGTGCAGACAATAGTAGGATGCAGGGCGACAACCTCCTCCAGAGGTTTGCCATTATTCATTTCAGTCTTGCACGCTCACATTTGATGACTTTTCTGTATAAATGCTTGCATTTTTTGATAAGTGAGTTTCACACACGCACTCTTGTGTTAAGGACGATGTATTAAACAGTAAGAATGAAGATGAATGGGGACACTTTGGGGGGGCCTCTCAAGTGGCGCAGTTTGGATCTGTCATGGCAACGTAAAGAGAGAAAAAAAATACCTCCTGATATCCTCAGATCAGAATCGGGCCTCTTCAAAATGTGGATAAAAATTGGATACGTGTCAACAATTAAATATGTTACATTAGAGGTGTGTTGACACCAGGCCAACTAATTGTAGCGGTTACTGCTTTAGGTTTGCGTTATTGTTTATTTCTGTTGTTGTTGTTGTTGCAGTTGAGCCTCCCGTGGTCATTCTGGTCACCATGGCCGGCATGTTGAATTTCCACAGGATTTCATCTGTTGCACACAAACACAAGCACATTGAAACTGCAGCTGAACGCAGCCTATTTTGGTCCGGCGGCATCCAATCAGGGTCATCTCGATTGTAAAACTCTGTTGGCCGCGCTCCTGACCGGCTCAGAATAGGTCGCGAGGAAGACTTCTCTTCTTTCTGATGTGCTTTCGATACAAGTTCATCAAGCAGGTCCGACTCCAAACGTGGACCACGTTATGTCAGAACAGTCGGATTCTAACTTGAACGCAAAACTCGTGTGTGTGTGTGTGTGTGTGGGCTATTCTCGTTTTGTTTGGCCGGACTCGTTTCAAGAAAGCGAATCAACAGAAGAGAGGGTGCATCTTTTTATGAGTGCGCCCATTTGGGACTTTTATCTTTAGCTCCTAATTGGGTCCAAGGGGCTTTGAGCGCCTCTTATGTCGCCGCCTGTTAAATCTGTGAGGCTTGTGTGTACGTGTGTGTTTGTGCGTGTGTGCAGAAGGAGGCTGAGGCGTCTCTCCTTTTTGTCCCCTGGGCAAACCCGACATAGAGTGATACCTGAGCCACCCCCCCCCCCATTCTTTATTCATTCTCGGGCACGCCGTGTTCGTTAGGCAAATTGCTGTTCAATTAGTGGCTTAATGGCTGTTTTTTTTCCCTTCTGTGTGTTTTTTTTCCCCCCTACAAGGGTTTGTGTTACCGGGACACTTGTTCCCCGGGAACCCGGTCATGAATGATGTAGCTTTTACTGACACGATCGGATGAAGGTTAATCAAAATGAATTAAACAACTAAAGCTAAAATTGGACAAACATAATAATAATAATAATAATAATGCATTTGATTTATATGGCACTTTTTCTAATGAAATAAAATAAAACGAGTGTTAAAAAAGAACTGAAACTAGAGTTTGAATTTATAAAACTAAATATAACTATTTATAGTAAAAGTTTTCTTTGTTAATTAATTTTATGCAGGAGCTTTTGGGGTTGATTTTAACGTATTTTATTTGATTTACTTTGTTCAACTTCTTACTTTACAACCGTACAAAGGAAGGAAGGTCATTTGGGAATTTTAGTGTACTTTATTACACAATACTTATGGTGACCTTTTTAATAAATTATTTTTTTTTTTACCTTGCACTCAACAAATGCTCCATACCTTAACTCATTCACTCACCGCCATTTTCACGAAAGCGACCCCCTTTGTTCCCGGCTGTTTTACTGGATTTCGACTGATTTTGCAAGGCCCACAAATTATTGTGTTTTATTGCTATAAAAACATGGAATCTACCAAAAGAAAGATTAGAGTCTTTTTTTATAGTATATTTCTATCTGTTTCCATTTAGCATCAATTAGCATTCGAACGTAGCTGAGTTTCATCATTATTCACAAATCTGTTTAAAACAGCGGGGAAAAGAGTTTTTGCAACATAGCCCTGGTTGATCTCTTATACTCTGCTGCCACCTGCTGGCCGTCTTTGTGATAACATTGCCTCAAGCGTTCTCTGCAGTTCAGGGACTACATCAAAGCCTTCTGTTTCTGTATGCTTTAGCATAAAAAACATATAAATATGTCTTTGGGACCATGGCAATAGTAAAAAAAAAAAGTTTGGGGGGGAAGCAAATGAGTAAAAAAAAAAAATAAAGCTAACGTTAATACTAATAAAACCTAAAGCAAAGCAAAACAAACAAACCCTCTTAAAAACTAATTTTAAGTGACTTAATTTGAAAAATAAGTCAAAACAAAATGAAGACTCTACTGAATTTTTGGGGGAAAAATCCAAAAGTAATTAACATTTCTCTATGACAAATTGTTGGCGCGTCTGGAACGTATCCATCGCAGTAAACGGGGTCTCACTCGAAATCGAATCGATAAAATGGATGAATCGACCAGCGTTACAAGCCAGGCCCGTGTGGAAGATGTTCACCAGCAGGTACTTTGCATTCCAGCAGAACAGAGAAGAGGCCCGTCTGGCCCGTGAGAGTGTCGAACAATGGCCCCGCTGTGCCCACTGTCCAATTGGCCGCCTTCGTGCCACATTTCAGCAAAGGGGCATCGGCAGCTTTTTGCTCGGCGAGGCGTGTCGATGACCGGCTCGGTGCCTGCCGGTCTCCGACCCGTTGCTGCCCTCAGCGCCTGCTCCTCACCGGGTCCCCGGGGGGCCGCCATTATTCCTCATTAATTGGCCGGCCAGTCCGCGCCGCGGTGGATCAAAGGTGCCCTGGCAGATTGTGCCGCCCTGGTAGTTTTCCAAACTGTCCGATCCTCACACGTTGGCCTTTTTTTTTTTTTAAAAGATTTTATTATGTTGATGAGGAAAGATAAGCTAGAGTTGTGCTCAGCTTTGTTCTCAGTGTAATTTCTCCATGTTGCTTCCACTTTGAGAGTTTTGGGAAATCCAACAAAAAGTCCAAATGATCAGTCTGCAGTGATGCACTGGGAGATAAAAAAAAACAAAAAAAAACGCAATTGATTGACTGCTCTGCCAAAGAACACGTTTTATAATTGCATGCATATATTAATAATTTTGCCACTAAACAATTCTGATCCCAAAACATTTTTTTTTTTTTTAATGGTCCGACCAATTAACTCATTCGCTCCCAGTTTCACTGAAGCCAACCCCCTTTGCTCCTGGCTGTTTTACTGGAGTTTGACTGCTTTTACAAGGCCCACAGAATATTTTGTTCTATTGCTATAAAAGCATGGAACCTACCAAAAAAAAAAGATAAGTCTCTTCTTTCATCAGAAAAAAGTATATTTCTATCGGTTTCTGTTTTGCAGTAATTAGTATTAGAATATAGTTTTCTTCATAAGTTTCTTCATTATTCACAAATCTGTTTAAAACACTGGGGGGGAAAGCCTTTTTACAACATGGCCCTGGTTGATCTCTTATACTCTACTACCATTTGTTCGCGCAATCTCTTCAGTTCAGTGCCTTCTGTGTGCTCTAGCATAAAAAACATGGTAATATTTAAAATAGAACGTTGCATTTACGTTTTTGTGAGCAAATGAGTTAACCAGCTGATTTAATCAACAGATATTTTATTAGCTCCTTTAAAATGTGCTAATATTTTTTGGGGGATTTTTTTCCAGTTTATTTATTGTCTTTATTTATTTTATTTTTTATTTTTTTTTTACACATGATCACATTACAATATAAGACAAAGATAATGGTGTTCAAATATTTGCATCCCCCCAAAATGTTCAGATTTTCTCTCTGTTGTGAAGTTCAACAAATATTAAGTATAGGTGAGTACCAATACCATGTATCAGGCTTGGGCCAATTAAGGTCTTAATTTAATATCATGGAGGCTGCCGATGCCACTAATGGGGAAAGAAAAACCTGACAGGGCGGGTAGTTTAATTAGTCCACAGATTAGTCGGTTTTCAGGATTTTATTCTGCCAAATATTGGACTTCGGGCCTTCATTTTATATTATTTTTCAATCATTGAATTTTTGGTTTTTATATTAATTTATGGACTTATTTTCCATCTCTGTGAACCATCATACCGAGTCCCATTCCTCTGGTTGATTTGCAATATATCAGATGGTTTGTGGCTAGTTGATTTTGAAGGCAAGGCACTTGTAAAGATGCTTTTAGAGAGCGCCGCTCAGAGAAATACTCTACGTATGCTTTCTCTTTGAGGTCACTTTTTTTTTTTTTTTACAACAAACGTCGCTCGGCCAGGTAGCGCTTGGCGGCCTGGCGTAAATCTGCTGGAGTATTTAAATTCCACAGACGTCCGCCTCTTGACAAATAGCCCGGGTGGGATGAGAGCAGAGCTCAAGTACGTGAACGGCATTCCTGACATACATGAGCGGCACAACAGCTGCATTCCGTACCACACTTAAACCCCCCCCCACCGCCATTTTCCACGTCTTGATGTTTCTGTTTTGTTGTATTCTTAAAAAAGAAAATTGTGCGGTGATGGTCAAATGTGTGTATTCATGGGTCTTGGCCAGGTCAGGATGACGGTATAAGATGGCAAGTATGTTCGCTCAGCGTGAATTTCCTGTTCTACCATCCTCTCATCACTCCCTGCTGCTTAGACAGATAATGCTACACTCACACACACACACATACACACACACACACACACACAGGCCTTGTTTTCCGCCTAGTCACGTCTGACTTTGACAATCTCTCCATAGACTCTTCCATACAGAAATCCTGCAAAAAATGGCTTTATCAGAACTGAAACAGCAGAGTAAGGCAGTCTTTCACCGTTTTGCTTGTCTATAAGTTGAGTGTTGGTTCTAGAGCTGTCAAAATGAATCGATTATCAAATTAATCGACAATTATTTCAATCATCGAGTAATCGTTTGTAGCCCTTTTTTAATTTAAAATGGTCCAAATCCTCTGATTTTACCATATCAACAGTAATTGTTCACTGATTTTTGTAGTCCTTGATGAAAGAAGACTTGATTATCTGCCGTGTTTAATCAAAATAAGATGTTTGCATACATCTGTTTTTACTTTGGAAAACGATGTATGAACCGGTAACATAGTACAACATCAATCCTGCTTTTTTTTTTTTTTAAATCACTATACAAAGTACGAAATAAACACCAATCACTGATTAATAAACAATAATCAGGTGAAAAATGCTTTTGTAATACACTTAAGTGCAAAATGAAAATGAGGCTGATTAGTTGATTAATCGATTGAATAATCAATTTTAAAATTATTTGATAGTGACAGCACTAATTACTAAACGAATATGAAGTATGAACTAAAACACCAATCACTCGTTAATAAACAATAATCAGGGGGGGGGGAATGCTTTTGTAATACACTTTAGTGCAAAGTTAAAATGAAGCCGATTAATCGATAGATGAATTGATTCTAAAATTATTCGATAGTGACAGCACTAATTATTAAACGAATATGAAGTACGAACTAAAACACCAATCACTCGTTAATAAACAATAATCAGGGGGGGGTAAATGCTTTTGTAATACACTTTAGTGCAAAGTTAAAATGAAGCCGATTAATCGATAGATGAATTGATTCTAAAATTATTCGATAGTGACAGCACTAATTACTAAACGAATATGAAGTACGAAATAAAACGGCAATCACTGGTTAATAAGCAATAATCAGAGGGGAAAATGAATACACTTTAGTGCAAAATTAAAATGAAGCCGATTAATCGATTAAATAATCTATATTTTAATCGATTCTAAAAATATTCAATAATGACAGCGCTAGTTGCACATGGAATTTGAACCAAAATCCCAAACCAATATTGCGTCAGTCTGGCTCCTGCTCACCAATTCACGAGCAGAACGTGTCAGCTATCAGCATCATGAGTTACTTTGACGTTTTATTGCCAGTGAGCTAACCCGGCTTGTAAACCCTTGTCTCGCATCAGCGTTTGTTCCGGGATATTCCATTAAAATGCGCTCACGCTTGTGTGGGTTTAATAGATCACGTATTAACCGCACTTTGCCACGCCGGCCTGGTCAATATGTAATGGTGGCTCCGCTTCCTCTGGGTCAATGCTACGCTAACGGAGCGTAGCCGGTGTGTTGCTTTCACTCAAAGTTTTAATTGACCAAGAGAGAGTTTTTGGCCGAAGGCCTTGAGAAGCACTGGTGCTTTGTCTTTTTTAGAAGCAAAGTAGATTTCAGGAGTAATAAAAATGGGGGCTGTATTCAAGGTTGCCAGCCGGAGCTGAGCTTGAATAGCTTTTAGTGAACAAAGTAGTGCTGGACGGTTAATTGCTTATATTGATCAATTAGACATGATTTATCAGGATTTTTTTTTAGAGATTGATTTTTTTAGCAGCTGACACAGAAATTGAGCAAATCTCAGAATGGGGAAAACATAAAACAAAATCTTTCTCATTTGCCTTTTCCATAAGTGAGGGGGGAATCAATGACAAAATTAATTTTTGAGAATAAATTGAAATCTTATTTTAAGGCCTTATCTCACTCTACCCGAGAACAAAGAATCAATTGTTCTGTCATTAAGCTCATAACTCAATTTACCCCAAATCAAAACGCTTTTCTCCATTGAAATACATTGTAATGGCGTTCATATTCTTAATAAAGAAAATTTTCTCCAGAAAAAAATAAAAATAAATAAATACATTTAAAAAAATAAATAAAGAAAAATAGCACTTGACTGTATTGTAAAATAAACATAATAAAAACTGGTTTTCGATCGACCAAGTGATTGCTTGTAACTTGAGTTGGAGTACTTGTAAGTCAAGGTACCACTCTACCTTGAGGCGGATCATTTGCGTCACCCGTAAACATCAATTTTGAAGACATCACCTTGAATCTCTGTCTGGCTTTCAAAACAAGGCCAGAAGCGTTGGCCGAGTTGGCCGAGTCAGTGCGTCACGGCCTCGGGGGCGGGGTTGATGATGATGATGATGTGGTGGCCACGCCCACACCCGTCCTCGACATTTGAATTGAACCTCACTGAATGTCTAGATCTCAACTTCTTTTCCCTAAATGATCACATTTTAACACGGGGACCCTGAAAAATTGTCACCTTAACAGAAGACCCCATTAATCATTTACTTACTGGCAACGGTAGCATAACTGTGTATTTTTTACACACCTACACGAGTTGCGTGACGACATCGGTTCCAGCGGTATGACAGCAACAGGGGCTTTAAACAAAGATGGGGCGGGACAGGAAATGCGATTGTCAGGCCAAAACTTCACACCTATTGCGCAATACCCTGCATCCCGCCTATCTGTCCCATTGATCTGTTACGCCCCTGATACTACCTAAATTGCCAGTAGGAGTTGAATGACAAAGAGTACTTCATGTACTTTATACCTTACATGCTGTTTGGGTTTGTTTTGACATTTGACAGGAATAAAAAATATATAATCCTGAAATATCATTCTTGAATGTTTTTTCCTAAATCTTTTGAAATGCAATGGAGTTTTTTCTAGTTTGAATCTAGTCAAGCCACTTCACTTTTATATTTTTATACAGGATCGTGAGTGATCGGCGGTAACAATGAATACAAAGACACTGATATACTGTGCTAGAACAAATGTGCCTTTTATTCCCCGCAATCAACATACTTCAACGCTAAGCAGCATAATATGATCATCATCAGCGCTTACCTTGACACTAGACCGGCGAGCCGACGGTCCGGGTAGAACGAGCTGCAAAACGGCTGGGCGATCGTACGTATCCCACAGCTGACTCTACCCACACCGTGTGTCGCTCCGTCTTTTATTCGTTAACAAAAAGTTGTGAGCGTGAGAAACCGGACTGGCCAAGCCCCTCTCCCAGGCACCCTCGAAAACATGTTTCCGAAGCAGGGAGGACTATAGTATAAACAAGGAAGAGTTCCCAGGTTGATTCCGCCCTTTATTCACAAATTGTTGGGCACCTGGATTCGTACAACAGTTCAGGACAACAACATATCCTTATATAAGAGGTTACATGAGGACATATCAAACCATGGTTATTTTCCCTTCACCTGGTAAAATGGATGACATTACATTTACAAACATGCACCTGTGGGTCTTTAAAGGGACGTGTGCAAACAGTCATTTCTCAGGACTGCTTCAAACTCCCCCGTGGACGCCGTCTCCTAAAAATACATACGTGACTTGGACTCTTTCAAGATTCGTAGGATGCTTCAAAGGCTTAAACACGTGCCCGTTGCTACGAGAAAATGTGCATAATTCGGGGGTGGGGGGGGGGACGGACAGCAGACCGTTCTCGAACCTTTTCAAGGTCCTTTTTGAATGTTTTACTACTTTCCAATAAAAAAATAATAATTCATGTTTGTGGTATGTACAGTTTCACGTTTTCAAGATTTTATTTTATTTTTTTATTTTTTAAGGAGAGCTCAGTATTGTTCATTCGATTTGACATCATTATTGCTCTCCTTTTTAAAAAAATAAAATAAACAAATTTTTAATTTTTTTTAAATATATATATATATATATATATATATATACATTTTTTTTGTATGTGTGTGTGTGCGTGCGAGCGTGTGTGTATTCATCAGTTCACCTAAAGCCCAAAAAAAAAATCCCATACTAATAATATAATATAATAATAAATTGCCAAATGCAGAAACATCAATGTAAGTTATCACGATGTAGTGGCTCTCGCTAACAGACAGAATTAAGTAACCAGAATTAGCTTCAAAAATTCTATATACGTAGACCATGTTTCTATAAATTTTGATATTTGGTTTTTATTTGAGGCAGATATTTTTTCCATTAAAATGTGATTTATGAGGAGGTTAGACCATTGGTCGATATTCAGAGTTTGTTTATTTTTCCAGTTAACAAGAATTGTTTTTTTAGCGATAGTAAGGGCTACAAGTGTAGATTGAAATTGTTTATGTGGTAAGTCAGTTGTTGTTAGGTCACCTAGCAAACACAAGTTTGGAGATAAAGGTATCCTACAGTCCAAAATAGCGGAAAGTTTTTCTAAGACTTTAGTCCAGAAATACATAACCGGAGTACATAACCATAAAGCATGAACATAAGTGTCTGTAGTGTTTTGTAAACATTGGAGACAAATGTCGGAGTCTGAGAGTCCCATTTTCTTCATCATATATTGAGTAATGTATGTTCTATGAATAATTTTATATTGGATAAGTTGTAAATTTGTGTTTTCAAGATTAACACCAATTACCTTGATTTGGCACACTTGCGGCAAATCTAAAGTCATTTTTGTATAGACACGGATCAAATTTGACCTGGATCAGCTTTGGTCTACACAAATTTTGAAGTCATCAAATTCCAAGGTGCAACAATGACAATGAGGGTATTTTTTTATTGCTGGAACATGACAAAAACCACATGATGCAAGGTTTATTTTAGCTGACAGTTACAGTGGCCGTTCAAGATGCTGCATTCCTTAGTTATACTGTATTTGCTTTTTTTTTTCTTTTTTTTTTCCCAGACTGTGTCAGCAGTTGTCCTAATACCCACTGGACCCTCGCCTCGAGTGTCACACTGCGTGAAACAGTAATTAACTTATGCGCGCCGTGCAGAAAATAGAGCTAATAAAGTCACAACAACAACATCGGTCGACGAGAGGACTAATGTCAATATATGGATCGTCTGTGGTCACGTGGCCTTTATTGGCTGCAAAAATAAACAAGTCAGCCTGCAAACATGGCAAACAGGGACTGTAACCTCCTGATCTCGATCCATCTCTCTGCTCATAAGCCAAGCGCCGCACTCATCCCCGGCATTCTTACGCAAGGATTAATCAGCCTTCCATTCCTGGAGAGATTATTCAAATAGTGTTGCATCTAGAATCGGAAATGTCATCCCGGCCCACTTGCCACTATCTATTCAACGCAGAGAAATATCCCTTTTTTTTTTCTCCCTTATTTTCTTAAGTTCTTCTATTAGGTCTTGTGTGGTTGTTTTTTTTTTTTTTTTTTTTTTTTTTTAGCAACAAATTGATGGAAAATAGTGGCAAGCAAATATTTTAGTATACAAATATTGTCCACTTTGTTAAAAGGATTTGTTGTGAAAATGAATGCTGTTATGCGGTAAAAAAAAAAAAAAAAAAAGCAGCAGCACACCTTTTATACTGTAAAACGATTGTGCTATGCAGGATCTTCATCCCGGCTTTTCATTTGACACCTGTGGTGTAAACAAAAGGCCCAAAAAAATAGAAAAAAAAAATAAGCCTTCGCCGAAACCTTCAATCACGCCTTATCTCCCTTCTTTTTTTTTTTTCTTCACCCCACCAGGTGTGACTAAACAGGTCCTCTCGCTACATGGCTGACGGCCAAAGGGCCTCACATGATTCATTCCGATCCACCTGCCAAACCCAACTACCCCCCCCCCTCCCCCGCCACCCCTGCGGCTGAATCTGTTTTTTGGCCTTGCTGTGAATCTTCATCTTTTGCACAGGAAGGAAGAGCGCACGGTGCGCGCCGTCATCCTGTCGCTAGCACATGTACTTCTAAGCACTATGACGCCACCAGGGAAGTGTCGCCGTGTAGTGTATATATAACTCCGGCCGCGTACAAACAAGCTCCGCGTGTTGGCAGCTTGTCAGCAACACTGCGCCGGGCCGAGCGCTAATATGATGTGACCTGAATAAACGCGTTACGAGGGAGGTGCAAGACGACATGTGAGCGTCTTGTTTGTAAACACTGGACTGTAAAATGTGCTCTTGCCGCCGCCGCATGACTTGACTTCCAATAGCTCGCCTTTCGAAAGCCCTGTCGTGAACCCTGGGTATTCGTTGGGGTTAGGGACCAACCTGTGATGCAAATAGTGAAAATGATCGATTGTTGGAATTGCCTATAATAATAGTTTAAACCGCATGTGTTGTTCATAGCTAGAGTTCTTGCCAGACTTCTCTGACTTGTTCTGGTCTTTCCTGACTCATTTCACTTTAGTGATCAGCGCTAGTTTCTCCATTAGTTGCTCGTCGTTGCATGCTTAGCGACTCCTCGTCCACCTTTTGGTGATAGTGCTTCTTGTTAGAAGTGTAGATAATTTGCCACCACGTTACTTCGAGGAGAGGATCCGCACTGCGCCGCTCGCCTGTCTGCTCCATAGACATCATGCAGGGCAAGTTAGCTTAGCAGCTAGCATTTGTGAGCAGCCAGGAAAGTGGGAACTTGGGGGAGGATGTGTGACATTTACGCAACGTTTTTGTTGTTGTTGTTGTTGTTGTTTTTTTGACCAGCTTGGAGCTGGTTGGTTAGCATAGCATGGCCATGACTAGCATGCGCTTCTGACTGATGGGCTTGGAGGGATAAGAGCGTAAAAAACAAACAAACTAGCTCATTTGCTCGGAAAAAATGTATAAATACGTTCTATTTAAAAACAATTATTAAAAAAATCTAATTAAAAAAAGAGTCCCAAAGACGTATTTATACATTTAAGAAAATAATAATTATGCTGGAGCAGAGAACAGTTGAAGAAATAGTAGTTGCTACAAAAACGGCCAGCAGGTGGCAGCAGAGCAAAAGAGATCAACCAGGGTCATGTTACAACAAGCTATTTTCCCCAGTGTTTTCAACAGATTTGTAAATAATGATGAAACTTAGCTACATTCTAATGCTAATTGATGTGAAATGGATAGAAATATACATTTTTCCTGATGAAAGAAGAGACTCTAATCTTTCTTTTGGTAGGTTGTTTTGGTAGAAATAGAACACAATATTCTGTGGGCCTTGCAAAAATCCTAGTAAAATAGCCGGGAGTGAAGGGGATTGCTTCAGTGAAAATGGCTGGGAGTGAATGTGTTAATGATCACAAAATTGCGTTGTCTGAAATCACGATTTCGATCCAAAAATGGTAAATTGTTCAGCTCTACTCTACACTTCTCCCTCAGGGATGATCGGATGGTATGGTAGATTAGCACATTAGCGTAATATTTTAATGAGTCTGAGTATGAGACTGTATCGGTATCAATTGGTGCCAATGCTGATACTGGGATTGATATCGGTGCATTCCTAATAATGTGTGTGTCTGTGGGAGGGAGGAGTCGGTGCTTGTGTTTTGTAGACAGACGCTCGCTGTTGAAAGTAGAGCATACGGCGAGGACTTTTGACAGATATTCCTTTCTGTTAAAAAAAAAAAAAGAAGTTGTTTATGTATTTGGTAGAAATAAGAAATTTAATCAAAATGTTGTTTTGGGAATGTTGTGAGAGTTCTCAACATGAGATAATCAACCATGAAAAATGCATGGGAGAACTTTTTGTTTCGAGAGACCAAGCATTGGAGCCTGCTAGCTGATTGTCGTAGCCGCTAGCCACTTCGCTGATTAACTCGCTGCAGTTTTTAAAAGTAGCCAGTTTTTATAGTTGTAGAGTGGTGGATATGGATCGGGACCGGGCTGGCTCGCAAACAGCGAGGTTCCTCAGATAAGCAACTAACATTGAAAAGAGTCGGGAGGGGGAATAAAAGTAAAATATTGGAAAATTAGTGACTAGTAAATAGCGACCATGTTGAGGCTCTTGAAAGATCCCGTTAGCTCTCAACCCTTGGTCGCATTAGCCCCGCCCTGAGTCAAATGTTTGATGTGTTTGCGTGTCAGGGCCGAATGCTCCATTGTGCAGAGCTCCAATCTGGCCAGGGCAGATAAGAGCGAGCGTCTCACCTCAAGCGCTCTCCAACCCCCGACGACCACAGCCCCGTTCTCGTAGAACGGGTTTTATGATACAAAGACGCCCGTTGGGTGTGTGTAGTTTACTACTAGGCGTGCGTGTGTGTGTGTGTGTGTGTGTGCAGACAGTCAGTCAGATCTCCTGGATTAAAAGATCTCTTAATCCCACCAGATCCCCCATCCGCTGAAAATGTTCGTGGCCGCAAGACGCCGGAATGCTACGGCTCACTGACTTCTGCTCCTCCGGTTACGAGTCGCTGAGCCAGACGTGAGCCGGTCCTTCAAAGATGGCCGCACCTCTCACTTCTGGTTTGGATCAGCGGCTTTTTAATTGGGTCTCTTTGGTGCCGACTAATCTCCCTGAAAAGTCAAAGACAATCGCGTAGTGCAGTGATTCTCAAACGTTCGTACCAAGAACCACCTAAAAAGTACTGGGCTCTACAAGTTCCGCCATGTTCAATTTTATGTGGCCCAAGTGTGTTGCAACACATGTAGACAGATAATGTAACGATACTCAGGCAAATGTCGCTGGCATAGATAGATGAACAAAGATCCATTATATGTAGTAAATGATTAATTTCCGACCAATTAGAGGAAATTGGATCATTTCCGGCAGTCCAACTGATGAGAGGCTGGGAATCACTGTTTGTATGTTGCACGAGAATAACACTCAAGTCCCACGTCAATGCTCACGTTTGATCATTAACCGTGAGAAGCGATTATTGATCACGCAGGCCACTCATTCAGTAAGTCTAAAGTTTGACTTGGCCTTTATCGATTGATCAGGGGTCATAAATGACGCAATAGTGCGTCACATGACTGTCCTATGTCATACCGGCACAAACGCTTCTCAAAATGTGTACATCATGCTTTTTTGCAAGCATGTTGTCGTCGTTTAACTCCACACTCTGGTTGATTTTCTTTCAACTCTCAGCTTCACAGTTACTTTGTTTTTTCACCCACCGACGGCTAGAAGAAGAAAAAAAAGACTCGGCTTCATTTTGGTCAATCAGTATTTTTTATTTTTTTTTATATATACACATGCATATTTTATTCATGTATTTATGTAGTGTGTACTCTAAAAAGTTCAGTGCTAAAGAAGTGTGGTCCACATGTTTACATAATCATTGTTTCATGGAACATGAAAAGTTGAAGTGATAATGCCACAGATTTGTTTCCGTTATTGCTGTAATCTAAGTTAGGATTTACTGTTTTTTTTTGGGCAGAAATTTGTGACGTTAGTGAACACTCACTAAACAGTGTTTGGAAGTGAACGCCACCAATTGAAGTAGATGAATAAATTAGACTCAAACATTTGTGTGTAATAAATGTGATATTTTATTTTCATACAGCTAAATTAATTTCTTGCACGTGCTTGTTTAAAACTATATTGAAAAAGAATAATTGCATATTAAATGGTAATCACGATATTGAAGTAAAAAAAAAATATCAACGTCCAAGCAGACTCATTTCTTTGCTCACCGTACAATTTCATATTATTCACCCCACTAACGTTGCGCCCGCTCTGACCTCCTGCAGGGAGCTCCGCGATGAACAAGCTACGGCAGAGCTTCCGGCGGAAGAAGGACATCTACGTGCCCGAGTCCAGCCGGCCGCACCAGTGGCAGACGGATGAGGAGGCGGTCCGCAGTGGGAAATGCAGCTTTGCGGTCAAGGTGACACTCGCTCGCATACAAATTCCTGCAGCGCCAACCTTATTGTGGCATAAACACTTCGTCCGTGCACGAACGACACTTTGTGACTCTGGGACATAACGTGGGATTAATCGCAAGCATTCACAAAGTTTGCAGTCTAGCTATAAGATTGTGTTGTCGAAGTGCACAACAATAATGTGATTGTCCTGCTCTTGTTTTTACTTTTAATTTTTTTTTAATTTTTTTATAGTAACGGTCAAAGGGATGCCATGGGGTTGTCTCTGGCCATGCATTTGTTGTTGTTGTTGTTGTTGCCTCAGTCAGTGGATGAGGATGTCACCTCTATTTTGGTGCTTGGTTGGTATTTTGCAAAAAAAATACAAACCCAATAACGTTGTTTTCTTTGGTCCGGCCGGCCATTTGCGGCAAGAATAATTTTATTTGAATGTTATTATTTTTTATTTTATTTTATTTGTATTATTATTGTATTTATTTTTACATTGTATTTTAATTGTATGTATTTTTCAAGGAAACTTGACTTCTTTCCTTGAATGAACCTTGTTGCGGATATGATATTAAATATATAATACTATATATAAAATATAAAGATTTACAGCATTAGCAATTTATATTTTATTTATTTATTTATTTATTGGTGGTAATGTCCCCTTGTTGACATGGCAATATAAGATTTAATATAAAATTCAGACAAATTTTTTTTTTCAATTTTAATTGTAGTTTCTTATTTTATTCTTTTGGACATTATATTTAATTTATTCTTGACGACCCCTTTTGCGCATGGCAATATAACATAATATGTAAAACCCTTCATTAAAAAAAAGTATTTAATCAATTTTTTCCCCCTACCACAAGCACTCATTAGTCTCGTAGTTACTGCAGGTGAACGAACGAACGAACGGACGGGCGTGGGTGGCGAGAGTAGACTATTTTGGCAACAAAAGTTGTCTTATGCAAACAAAAGCGCAACAACTCGCTTCCTCTCATCGCTATAGAAATGAAAACCGGAACGGCAAGAATAACAAAACAGATTATAAATCACGTGACACACAATATGGAAGTGAGCAGGTTGAATAAAAATGTAAAATTTCCAATCAGCCAAATTGTATGCAGTGCACAGTCTCACCATGTTGTATGATGATCTTGTGTGGTGTTATAAGTTTTTTTACATAATTGTGTTAATACACACAAAATTATAATGATAAAAAGATAAATAGAAAATTAAAAATCAAGCAAAAATAATACTATAGTCATGCATATATTATGTACATATACTGTATATGCAATTTCAAATAAATAAAATAAAATGGCAAAAAAATTCAAATATTTATATAAAAGTAAAAATAGTAAAGATAGACAGCAAACAGAAAAATAAAAATATTTGTTCAAATGTACCAATTTTTTTTACATAGCACATTGGGACAATGTGCTGTGGGTATAACTGCCCCCCCCACACACAATGACCACAACTAACAGAAATCAACACATCTGAAAGTGGTGCAAATGTAAACATCCTCTGAGGACAATTGAAAAAAATGTGCTTAACCTAAAATTATCACGCTCCGTTTTGCGTCTTGTGCTTTTGCCGTCACACTTTGACACTTTTCTTCTTCTTCTTTTTTTCCTACTGCCGCCTCGTTGTTCCCCTGCAACCTAGCATGCTACTCCCCCCCCCCCCCCCCCCCGGCCCCCTCACGCGCCTCCTAGGTGCCTCCAGAGAGCGGATCGGTGTGTGGGATCGGAATAGTTGCAGTGGAATTATCTCGCGACTGCCGCACCGAGGGTTGCCCGCTCGGCGGGGAGAAGGGAGGGAGGGACGAGGGCTGATCTTGGCTGCTTGCGGTTCAAGTGGGAGCGCAGCGTACGGTCTGCTGTGTTTCAATGAGCCGCAGTTCGTGCGTCAGAGTCACGCTGACATTTCATAGATATCTTACTCACCGTTCGAGGCCATTTAGAAATAGTGGTTTCATTCAAATGCGTTGCCAAACGATGAAGAGGGATGCGGTGGGAATCGCAGGTTAGCGCACTCGCAGAGTTTATTAATCCCACTACAGTTGCAGGATAGGATCAGAAAAGGGAAGTGAGCACGTAACGACAACACTTTTATTATGAGTTTGTTGGTTGCCCACTAGGGAGTTTGGTGGATTTGGTTTGTTCGTCTTTTAATTTGATTTCTTCTCAAAATGTGGTACGTATATCTCAGGGAGCAGCCATTTTGCCACATGCTGTGCTATTAAAAAAAATATCATTATCACGACTTATGATTTAATGTCCAGTTTTAAATCACCTGTACTGGAAAATTAAGGTAACTAGAGAGCACTTCAACATATGGAGTTGATGAAAAACATCATGAGCTGAGAAAAAAAAAGAAGAAAAAAAGACCAACGTGAGGGATCGCTCCGACATGTATTTGACATTAGAGGGTGACGCGGGAGTTTTGTATTTGTATATTTGATAGCCGATTAACTTTGTGGTTAGATATTTTCTTAAGTTGTTGATTGGTTATATTGTTCTAGCGCTTTTTTGGGGTGGATAGTCAACCAAGAAAATGTCATTACAGACGCTCCCCACCTTACGAACGAGTTACGTTCCGGACGATCGTTCGTAAGGTGAATTTGTTCGCAAGTTGCTTCAGTGCTATATTTTGTATTATAATTTATGTTTAAAGCCTATATAAGTATATTGAAGGTTTATATAAGTATGTTTAAGGCTTGTACAAGTAACCTGCATTGGTTTGTACTGAAAAAAAATTAATAAAATGGAGAGAATACGTACAGTACTGTACTGTACTACGTATGTTAGAGAGAGAGAGCGAGACACACACAGTATGTACATGTACGTAATAAGATAAATAAAATGAAGTTTAACTTACTTTTGGAAGATGTACTCGATGCTTAAGGAGATGATGATGGAGGAGGAGGAAGAGGAGGATTTTATATCATGAGAGATTCTTCGTCGTCGCTGGAATCGGCTTGAAAAGTTATTTCCTGCTTCATGGGGACCGGCGTTTTCTTCCTCCTCCTCCTCGCCACGTTGCTCAGCCTCCAATGAGCTCTCACAGCGCCAATCGTCGGTATTAGCGGCGGAAAGAAGCACTACGCGCAATACAAAATCGAACTTACAGCATTTCTTTCCGAACATTTTTCGACATACTGTACGCGCAGAAATGTACCGTTGTTCGTAACTCGAATGTTCGTAAATAGGGGAGCGTCTGTATGTACGGGTTGTGTCCTGTTTTCATTTTTCTTTCAAAATTAATTAATTTTAATCTCTTATCTGGTCAAATCAACTGGCCTTCGTCAGGCCAAATATGAATCCAATCTGGATGATTTCATACAACCAAACTGCATATAAACTGGAAAACTGCCCGCCCTGGGATAACTGCCAAGTGGAACCGATACTGGACACTGTCCACATTTGTGTTGTTTTTATCAGGCTTCCTATGACTGCTTAACGTTCTTGAAAATGCTAAAACATAATGTAATACTTACCGACTTTTCAAGGCTTGGAAAGCGCATTGACTTTGATGTTTTCATACGTCGTGCCACCCCATGTCATAGCCCGATATTGGGAATATGGGGAAATTGAATTGTCACTCTTGGGACCTGTGTGGCCCAGACTGCATTTGTTGGTTGATTTTGTTGGCTTTTGGTGAGTTAATTAGCTCTTTTTAGATAATTCATTGATTTGTTGTGTTTGGTAGTAGGTCAGCTTGATAGTTCAATATATTCAGCTCAATATCGTCGGTTAGTCGTCAGTGCATATGCATGGTCGTTATTTAGTTTATTAGCAGTTGTTTTGTTGGTTCATTTGTACTTTGTTTTGTACTTCGTTTGTACTTTCAAGCAATTCATGCATGTGTTCAATGTGAGCGTGTTGGCCCATGAGAGAACCTTTTTGAGTGTAACGTCTGCCACAAGTCCAACAGGCTGACATGCCAGACCGGCATCCGTGTCTCTTTGCAACAGCGTCTGTGCTTCCAGTAGCATCCGTAATGTGCTCTCGTGCGCATTGTAAGCATTGAAATACACGGTGACTCGACGCCTGTGGCGTCACGCTCTGGAAATAACGCGGGCCCTCCAAAGGGCAGGGTTGTCTGGCGAGGGTTGGCGTCATTCGCCGTGTATCTACGAGGAAAGGGTAAGGACTTCCTCTCGGTCCGCACAATGGCTTCTGGCGTTCGCAAGTCACACGCACAAGATGGGATGTTGCCGAAAGGCCGGCAGAGGGGGGAGGGCTCGTTCTTGGCGCTCGGGGCCTGCGGTGCAGCACAGCCAGAGGAAACGAGGCAGGAACAGTCTTGAGGAGATGTATAGTGCAAAAGTGCAAAGTCAGGTCACCATTTAGATAAGGATGAATTAATGAATCACATCCTGAAAAGTGGAATTTTGTTTTCACATCCTTCTTGTTAGTGGATGACATGAATGCTAACGCTACAGGGGGAAAAAGGAAAAAAATCATAACAGCCCGGTGACATCATTGCGTTTGTAGGTTCATTTTCACTTTGTCAGTCAGTTTGGTAATTGCCTCTAAAATGGGTTAGGTTATCTGTATGTTAGTGGGTTGGTTAGTAAGGTTTAGACAACTAAGACATTTGGTTCGTTTTGGTTTGGTTCCTCAGTCAGGTTTGTTTAGCTGGCTTGTCGGTTGATTGGTTAGTGTATCATTGTTAGTTGTTCCTTGTTTGGCTAGTTTGGTGTTTGGTAAATTTGTTGCTGGCTATATTAAAGTCAGTTTGTTAGATGTTAGTTGGTTATTTTGGTCTGTTGTCAGTTATGACATGTTTTTATTTTTTTGGATAGGTCGTTTTTTGGTTGGTTAGTTAATTTGTACATTAGCTAGTTGGTTAGTAAGTGGTTAGATAAGATTTCGATAAGAAGGTTCGTTTGCAAGTTAGTTTTTAAAATCTGTTTCTTAGGTTGCTGGTTGATTATTTTGTTGGTTACTATGTTAGTAGGTTATTTGGTTGTTAAGTTTAGAATTTGTTGTTTTGACAATTAGCTTAGTGTTTGTTTGTTTTTTAGTTGGTAATTTACAAAGTTCATTTGGTAAGTTGTTGGTTTGGTGGCTCTTTTTTTGTTAGTTGGTAGGTTGTCAATTTGAGTCATTTAGGTTGTTGGTTAGTTACCGGTAGTTTGGTGGTTCAGAAGTTTTGAAGAATAAAAAAATCCATTAACATTGTAGAAGGGTGACACGGGGTTCAGAATTTTCTCACATGTGTCTATCTAGGAATATATTTTCACTTTTGGTTGTCAAAATCTGCTTGCATCGGGACTAAGTGGGCCAGTGACCCAACAGATCAAGCAGATGGAGCCGCAGTGAAAAAAATGTGCCATGCGCTACGGCAACTTTTACGACTGGAGTGAAACAGACAGTGCACGTCATGATGGATTAGGGTTGTTCTGCCTAGTGCCGTTCTACTTTGAAATGTTACATTTTCCTCTGACATGCACTATGGAAATGTCCTCACTATGATGCATCTACTCCCCAAGTGCTGCGTGAAAGAGACTATTGTGTTTCTATCTGGGATTAGGATTAATCATATCTTTGGTAGTGGACACAAGATAAGACATCGTGTTCTTTGCTTATTGCGCTAATGCCAGTCTGCTTAATTCAGACGCTCTCATTACAAGCCCTCACTTTTTTTCATATTTCACGTAAGCACTCTCTCATGCGCTCTCGCTAGATGATGTAGCTATTCGGCTTTGTCCCTCAGTCCTCCAGAAATGGCGAGGGATTGTCTGAACTTCCACCGACCTTGCGATTGTATTTAATTATGTGTATAAATCAGTGGTGCCAACATGCCAGGGGCGTACAAGCCTCACTAAAATAACCAACCTCATTGTGCACTTTTATTATCACGGCTTTATTTAATTTCACTCAGCACGCCCGGGGAAGCCTTTTACGCGCCATTACTCACTTTGCTTTGTGTGTGTGTGTGCATGTGTGTGTCTATTCCTGCAGTACTTGGGACACGTGGAGGTGGAAGAGTCGCGGGGCATGCACATCTGCGAGGACGCGGTCAAGCGGCTGAAGACGGTAGGTTTTCCCCGGGAACCCCCCCCCACGAGAAGAAGCCCCTCCTCCATCTTGTCTGCGTGCTTCAGGTTTTCTTTCCTGGTGTTTCCCGCTCCAACATTCCCATTCCTCCCTCTCACTCTGTCCACTGCATTAATTCTACCAAGTTCGGTAGTGGGGGAAGGGCGAGGGATTGGTGTCGGTCGAGATCCCCGACCCGGTCGTGAACTCATCCAGGAGTAAAGGCCAAAGCTCAGCTTTGGGGGGCCTTGCTCACTGTGATTGGAACAAGCGTTCAGGAGGATCAGGGCGTCACGGTCGAACCTTAACTCTTTGACTGCCAGACGTTTTCAGAAAAGGGATGCCGTGGGTGCCAGCCGATTTAAGCATTTTTGACTGATCTTTCAAGGTCCACAGAAAATTATGTGTTTGGACTATGGAAACACACATACTACCAAATTAAAGATTGGACTCTCATCTTTCATCAGGAAAAAAAGTTTGTTTCTACCTTATTCTGTTTTTCAGTAATCAACAATAGAAAATGGTTAGTTTCACCTCTGTTTTGAAAAAAAAAAAACGTCTTTTAACGTCTTTGGCACTCCTCCATAGGATTTTACTAAACGTTATTTAACGTTTTTGGCAGTCAAAGAGTTAAAGACATGAGACTTGCTATTTATTGACCTTTCACGCAGAACTCAATGAAAGTGCGATATTGCCGCAATAGACCTAAGTGAAGGTGGGATGTGCCGCCAACTCTGAGCTAGAAATGTCCGATTAGCATGAAAGAGTTCTTTCTAGCAGAATTCCCTTGCACACAGGCATCGTCCTGCCTCTGTTACCGCTCTGATATTGCCTCTAAAGGCAGAACATTGGCAACTTTTAAAGCTTTGCGAATGTATTTTAAAAGGACAGCGGTGGACATAAATGTCCGTATCAGTCAGAAAACAGACACACGGTCGTGTGGCCTGAAGGGAGCCTGTGTGTGCGTGTACGATCGAGAGAGATGGAACGTCCACACATTCACAACGCATCTGATGGACCGAAAAAAATCCGACATACTCACAGATGATGTATGATTCCTACACAATATCCCCCGCGAGCATGCACAAGACACGACTGCTTGATGAGGTCACGTGGAACCCAAGGCCACGCTGTCTTTTATGGCTTTGGCTTCGTCGGACAACATGGAGCCTTTCAATCCTCCGGCGGGCACTGACCGTCTCTCTGCCCTCAACCTAATGACATTTCTCTGGCTCAAACTGAGGCCCGGAAGCCCATTTGTGGATGGACAGTACAGTCATGACATTTGTATTGTGTGCGCGCATGTGTGTGTATGTGCATGCATGCGTGTATGTGTGTGTTATTAAGAGGTGTCTATTTGAAGGTGGTGTTTATTGAAGGTGGTGTTTATTGAAGGTGGTGTATATTGGGATTTAATGCCAACAAAGCGCATAGAATTCACTGTTTGGTTTTAACAGATTAGCTTTCTGTTATAGTGAGTTCGACAGAATCTTCAAAAAACAAAAGATCCACGCCATTTACACAGAACCCAATGAAAGCAGAAAACTGTCGCATCTGGAATTCTGTGCCACCAAAGCTCATTTTGCGTTAGTAGAATCAGTTGCTTTATTTACACAGCAAACCTTGCAAAAAAAATAAACTTATAGGTCTGAAAAAATGCATTGAATAATTCAGAATCGCTCCATTTTACACAGGACGGTTGTAAATTGGCATAATAAAGTCGTTTTACTTACTTTAACTCTCAAACCTCCACTTTTTTTCCCTACCCAGAGATCCTTCCTGCTCTCATACTTTAAAGAAAGCACAGAGATTGTATTACTTCTTGTTGGTGTTATATTTTTTTTGTCTTTTTAAGCAGGTTTTAATTGTGCTGTTGCCCAGAAACGTTTCAATTCAACCACCCCGATCCCTCCCCATCCATTTCCCAGCATTTGAATCCTTTTCCCACCAACACTCACCTTGGCTAACTACCGCTAACCAATAGCCGCCGCCACCATCATCCACCTGCATGTGCCCACTAACACGACTCGCTGGTTAACATGCTAGATCATGCATTCAACGTCTCCAACCCGGCCGGCGTGTAACAGGAGCAGAGTGGCACGCCTTTCCACGGCTTACCGGTGGGGGCACGAGGAGGGAGGAGGGGATTAAGAGTAAAGACTAGCCTGCATCTGGTTTCTTTTTGGCGGCCTCAACTTGACCTCCGTCCCCGCCCCCCCCTCACCTGACTGTTCAACACTCAGACATCAGATTCACACTACTTTTGTCACATGCGAAAGAGTCTGACTCGGGGATCATAGTGGAACCTCTTAAGTTTAAAGAAGCAACAAAACTAAGAGATATATTCAAAGACTTCAAACTACACTGGTGTCGATTTTTTTTAAAAACCCTACAAAGTATCTCTAATATCTGCTCGACCTTTCCGTGTCTCAGTATGGCTGACAAGTTTCAGTTAAATAAATATCGGAAAATTCTGAAGGGTTCTCCAAATAGTGTCAATTTCCCTAGCTTGACTTAAAGAGGAAGTCAAGAGAAAAATTTTCTTTTTGATAATATGTTCTGTGCAGCCCCAATAGTCTAAACATGCTGATAAATATTGCGTTTGTGGAATATGAGATAAGCCGCAAAATCCACCCGCTTTTCTCCATCTCGGAAGGCGGCCATTTTGCCACTTGCTGTCAACTGAAAGTGTCGTCACACTTGCTCAGGGTTCAGATAATGACCGATCAAGGAAAGAGTGAAAATCTTGATTTTTATGGTGGGGGAAAAGTGATTTTACGTAAAGGCCGTATCGTCTCGCCTGAGTTTCCACTGTGTAATTTTTTTTTCTCCCTCAAATGCAATAACACGGATTACGCTATTTTCAGAACTGGTTCATTCTTTTGAACAGTCTGTCGAGGTGCCGCTTGTGACACTTCCTGCTTGTTTTTTTTTTTGGGTTGTTAAATAATGTGTGCGCCTCTTGTGTGTGTGTACATGGTGCTACTAACTCTGACCACAATTAGTGCACAATCAGTATCGCTCATAAACCGTCAATCCAAATTAAAACGACCCAATCAACCCCCCCTCCCCGTCCTAGTCATACGATTCTTCCAATGAACACTGTCATACTTTGTCCACCCCCATCCCTCTCACCTGCCCCGTTTTTGTTTTGTTTTGTTTTTTTTAAACAACCATCCAGGACAGGAAATTCTTCAAAGGATTCTTTTCCAAAGTAAGTTGCTGATTTATACCCAGTCCGAGTGCCTTTCACCTTTCTCTCTCTCACGTTTAACAAGCCACCCTTTTTGACGTCCAGATCCTGCACACGCACACACGCCGTGCACACTAAACACACAGATGCATGTGTGTGAGCAGGTGGGCGGGGCACGTTATTGTTTGGGTGCGAGTGGCGTTAACAACTCTTTACTCGTCGATAAGGCAAAAAGTGGAATAATGAGTGTGAATGAGCGTCTACTACACACGTGCACAGTCACGCAGTCCTAACCAACAGGGGTCACCCCAGCACCGACCTTCTCGTTCCTCTCCTTCCGTTTGGCTTGAATGGCACAGCAACTTTGTGGATCAGCAGCTGTTTTTCTGTTGACTGAATTGTTTCTTCTTCTTCTTCTTCTTCTTTTTTAAACTACGCAGGCGGGGAAGAAGGCAGTGCGCGCCGTGCTGTGGGTGTCGGCGGATGGTCTCCGTGTGGTCGACGACAAAACTAAGGTGAGAAAACTCACTGAATTGAACCCATTGAATTGATTTTAGCGATTAATCCTTTAACAACTAATGCAAAATCATTTAAAGGCTTTTCAAGACGTGAGCGCGTGCCTTAGTTTTGACACGTTTATCGCAAGTCCTAGTTGGAGATTACCGCAAAGCTAAACAAAGCAAAGAGCAACAATCACATGACTTTACCCTAGGAATTTCTGTTTAGCTTAATGCTAACAAACATTGCAAATACTGGCAGGCAAAGGATATTTTTAAAACAAATCGTGGCGCAGCACACAGATACAGATAATATAATATAGGCATATATTCTTTTCCTCTGTGAAAATACTGTGGCTTAATGAAGAGCTCTCATTGTCTGCATGTACAGTATGTCCTTATGTCTGAAATATATTGCCCCCAAGTGGATTAGGCACTGACCACAAGGAGCAGTAACAATGTCCATTGAATTGAAGCAAAAAAAAAAAAAAGACAAACTATTGCTATACATTCTAATTGTCATTACTGTGTAAAATTGTAGAGTGTTGTTTTTAATGCAGTACAAATATTTCTGTTTTTGCCATTTCCATTCATTTAAATGCAGAAAGATGATTTGAGATGCAATTGATTTTGAGTTTTGAGTGTGGTCACGCAGCGAATTAAACTTTGATCTCTGAAGTCACCACTGTATTTGCTTTCTTAACGTGCACGTAAAGGCCTCGCGTAATCCGCAGTTGAGTAAATAAATGTCCAGGCCATTACTTATGGAAATCGGCTCTGCACTGTAGTCGGTGTGCATGCGGGAGCAGGATCATATTATTCACATAAGGTTAGACTGACATCTGCTGGAAAATGGTGAAACTACTTCCTACTACCTGATGAAGAATGATTATTTTTCAGCTATAAAAGTAACTAATAAAAAGCAAATAAAAAAAAAGTAGATAGCAAACTATGACAATTACAATCATATATTATCTTTTATCATCTAATAATAAAAAAATATATCAATACTGCATGGATGAAATATAAAATATCATTGCAAGTCATATGGTATAACAACATTCAACATTTATTTTATTTCAGTTGCAATCAATTGCATATAGCGTGCAAATTACAGGGATTTAGGAATTTGTTGACATTTCTACTGTCTCTGACAAAGATATTGACCGAAAAGTGTTTTGAATTTATTTTGATTTGAGTTGAGTTCAGTTGGAGAGGAGAAGATGTATGATAGTTTTAAATTTTTAATTTTTGTAAGTAGAACTGAAAAAAACCCAGCAATTATTATCATGAAATCTTTTTCATCTGATGATAGAGCTGACTGTTCTTTTCCATAGGACCTGATCCTAGACCAGACGATCGAAAAAGTGTCATTCTGCGCGCCGGACCGGAACTTTGAGCGAGCATTTTCGTACATCTGCCGGGATGGGACGACGCGCCGCTGGATCTGCCATTGCTTCATGGCCGTCAAAGACTCGGTGAGAATGCCGCACGAGGAAGAAAAAAACGGAACAATTGCCGTAAATATGACCACGCAATGCCGTGCGTGTAGGGAGAGCGGCTCAGTCACGCCGTGGGCTGCGCCTTCGCCGCCTGCCTGGAGCGCAAGCAGAAGCGGGAGAAGGAGTGCGGCGTCACGGCCACATTTGACGCCAACCGGACCACCTTCACCCGCGAAGGCTCCTTCCGGGTCACCACGGCCACGGAGGCGGCCGAGCGGGAGGAAGTCATGAGGCAGCTGCATGACGCTAAAAAAGGTTCGTGTCTAGAAACTCACACACTTCCTGGGATTGTTTCTTGTTTGGTTACGGAAGTCGCTCTTCTAAGGGAATATTCCATTTTAAGCGCTCATGTGATCGCATCGCTAACTCAGTGATGATTTTCCAGGAACACACTTTTTTTAAATTTTAGGCGACTTTAGGGCATTTTCTGTTTACTAAGAGGGTGGTAGCGTTTGCTGGAAGGGAAACATTACTTAAAAGCAAAATTTACCATATTAATGGCAGCCGTGTTTAGTTAGTGAACTTCTGAAAGGTGGGATGTGTCTATTAGAGGGAGGCTTTAGTTCATTACAAAACATTACCAGTATAGCGCATTACAATTATTTTTCGTGTTTTTTTAACCTTTTTTTTTACCGTTGTATTTTTTTGTTGTTGCTGTTTTTCATTGTTATTTTAATAAAACATTATATATTTTTTGATTCTTAATTTTGTGTTGTTTCTATATTTTTGTATTTTCATTTTATTTTATTTATGTATTTATTTATTTATGTATTTATTTTGTATACTTTTCAATTGTATGCCTTATTTTTTATCTTGTATTTGTTTTATCTTGTATTTTGATTGAAATTAAATGAACTGTCAAAAATCATCCATGTTGTTCCCCCGACAGCCGAAAGCGACGCAAAGGTGGCGGTGATCCCGTCCGGCGGCGGTGTGATCAACATCTCCGCCATTCAGTCGGGGAGCTCGCCGTCGCCCTCGTCCTCGCCGCCCCTCTCGCTGGGCACCCTGGGCCCGCAGGCCATACCCCGCCGGCACGCCCCCGCCGAGGCGCTGGCCAGGCAGGGCTCCTTCCGCGGCTTCCCGGCCCTCAGCCAGAAGACGTCGCCCTTCAAGCGCCAGCTGTCGCTGCGTATGAACGAGCTCCCCTCCACTGTGCAGCGCAAGTCGGACTTCCCCATTAGGAATGCAGGTGAGACGGAGAGCTGAGGTGACTCACATGGACACAAGTTGCACATACACACACTTGACTGTTATTCTAATCTAATCGCTGTTTCTTCTCCCCACCCGTGTGCAGTGCCCGAGGTGGAAGGAGAGAACGACAGCATAAGCTCGCTATGTAGTCAGATTGCCACGGCGTTCAGCGGACCCCCAGAGGATCCCTTCTCCTCGGCGCCCATGCCCAAAGCGCTCGCCTCGCCGCAGTCGCCAGTAGCACCAGGTAACAATCGTCACACTTACCAGTATCCCCGCCCCCCCCCCCTCATAGTGCTCAAAGAAATGCATCAGATTTGCACAGTCTAAGCAAGGTAAGGGAGCTTTATTTTTTTAGAGCACATTGCAAGGCAACGCAATGTGCTTCATACAACCAAAAAGCACAAAAAATAACAGCTTTTGCAAACAAAAGACCATAAGACATTCAAAGGCAAAACAAAGAGAACAAAAGAGCAGCTTGCTAAAGAAAGAACGTACATTGACGGCATTTAAATATATTTACAAACAAAAGATTTAAAAACATAGAAAAGCAAAAAAAAATGCTTTCTAAAATTACTAAAAGACCGTACAGTGAAAAAGATTTTTTTTTTTTAAATCAGCTGAAGACCATAATCAAAGTTCAGGAAAAAAGCGTAGATTTAAATCAGGATTTAGAGTAGTCGGTTGAGAATGAAATGAGTACTTAGTCTAGATATTGCACACACAAAAATAAGTAGACACACATATTAAACTAATAAATTAGAAGAAAAATACATAAATATTAGAAAAACTATGAACATAATATGGCAAAAAGTAAGACATTGAGGGAAAAAATCCCTAAAATATTACTGCAAAAAAGAAGAAGAAAATTAAGCAAAAATATTTCAACATTTTAAATATGCAAATAAAAGAGTGACAACATCAGCTCGACCTGCACTCCTATTATGAATATGAAAAGGAAAGCATTGGTGAAAGAGGTATTAGAATAAAAATACAAACATATTTGAAAAAAATTACAACAGATATAAAAAAGATACAGATTAGACACAAATTAAATATTTAGAAAAAATATTAAAGGGTTAAAAAAAAAAAGATGAACAATACACAAATAATGTAAGCATTGGAAAATACAAATTAGACAAACTATTACATGAAAAAATACATAAATATAGATGTAAAATACAAAGATATTAGATTTAAAAAATACTCATATTTTAGGGGGGCAGTAGACATTTAGATCGAAATGACAAAATTATTCAAATATGCCAAATATGAAAACTATTTTATTTCTTAATTAAATTTAATATTTATATATATTTTTAAATATTGAACAAAAAAATATTTTAAAGTGATGCAAATCAAAGTACGAAAATATTAAATGATATATATATGAGATATTAGACAAACATTACACTGAAAAATAGAAATTGCCCCCCTTCAAAACTATTAAAAATACAAATACTAGAAAAATTACAGAACTATACAAGTAAAATGCAAAAAAACTAAATGTCAGATAAAATATCTGCATGAGCTGGGCTTTCTTCCGCTCTGCTTGGTAGCATCGTAACATGCATCTGACGTCTTCGTCTTCGTTTTGCGACTTGTTCCCTTAACATTAAAGCGTTTCCTCCTGATCTGTTACACGCATGTTTCACATTTTGGACACTTAGTGTATGTGCTTGTTTCTTCTACATTTCATTGAAATGTTCCCCCTTGCATGTCTAACATTGAACCATCCTTCTCTTTCTCCCCTTCGTCCGCTTGCTCTTCGGCTGTAGTCAACGGCTCTGCTGCCGCTGCTACCGCTTCCTTTTCCGCTCCTCATCATCATCATCATCATCATCTTCCTCATGCCCCCCTTCCTACCGCTGCCGCTGTTAATCCACCAGCTCCAAGCTCAGCAGCGTTGGCCCCTGCTCTGCCTGCTCGAGACACTAACCCCTGGGCCAAGACCCCCACTGGGGTCCCAGCCCCTGCGGCAGCGGGTAAGATGACCAAAAAAAAAAAAGGGGGAAATAGCATGTGTTAAACAGTGGGGATGATTTGGTGTAGCTATCATTTACTATTGGTAATTCCATCGATGACGCGATTACACTTTAATTTATAGAGGACCAAAATTAAAAATGAATAAATAAATGACTAATAGTGAAAATAAAACAAATAAAAAAATATATATTTCAAAAATAAATACAACAAAATAAATATAAATGGATATAAAATAACAAAAAATATATATATATACATAAATAAATACAGAAATTAAAATGAGATCTAAAAAAATAAAAATAAATGTCAAAATAAATATAAAAATAAAATTAAATATCTATCAATCAAATAAAAACGCTCTGCTCTCACATTTATTTATTTCATGCTGCAGACGCTCTGCCAGGATGAAATGTTATTCAAATGAGGGGGCGGTCCTAAGCGTGTCTTAGGTTAGACTCCGCCCATTGCAGACTGCCTTTCATTGGTCGAGTGAGCAGGTCGGCGAACAAGGAAATCTCGCGCTCCAACTCCAGCAATGGACGACTATCTTATCCACTGTCACCACAACTTGAGTTTCTCGACAAGTTGTGGTGACAGTGCAGAGCATAGCGTTTTTATTTATTGATTGATATTTAATTCTATTCATCTATTTATTTTGGCATTTATTTTTATATTTATTTCTATATTTCTATTTTTTTATCTCATTTTTTATTTTTGTATTTATTTTTATTGTTTTTTATTTCCATATTTCTATTTTTTTTATCTCGTTTTTTATTTTTGGATTTATTTTTATTGTTGTTTTTATTTCCATTTATATTATTTTTTTTGTATTCAAGGTTTGAATTATATTTTTTAGATCCATTTTAATTTTTACTTTTAGTCATTTATTTATTTTTAACTTTGGCAGTTTTGGTCTTCCATATGAACTATCCCCTTACACGCAGCCACCCCCATTCCACATTTTACCGTTGACACAGAACCGTGACAGCGTAAAAGTCGCAAATGTGTATTAATTTTTTTTATCCAAACAGGAGGCGATTGGTCGTCGCCCACGCCCGTCATTATCGTGCCGCCGACATCATCTCCGGTTTTGCCCTCGCACAAGCGCACCCCATCTGAAGCGGAAAAATGGCTAGAGGAGGTTTCCAAGTCTGTCCGGGCTCCTCCACCCATACCCATCCTGGCGGCGGCCCCCCTGGCCCCCCCGCCGTTCGCCGCCCCCGTGGCACCCTTACCCGCGGTGGCGTACGCACCCCTGCTGCCGCCGCGCCAGACTGCTTTCCACCCCATGTCCAACGGTTTGTCCTTCCCGCAGCCCAGCGTGCCCGTGGTGGGCATCACCCCCTCGCAGATGGTGGCCAACGTCTTCGGCTCGGCCACGCAACCCCAGCCCTTTCCCATAGCGGCCCCGGGTGTCGTCGCCCCGGCCCCCTTCATCAAGCCTCCCCAATCGCCCGCCGCCGCCAGCCCCGCCCGCGCGCACCCTCCCAACGGCGGCGGGAGCTTAAACGGGGCGAACAATTGGGCTTCTCCGCCCCACCCGCCCTCCACCTCTTCACCTGCTTGCGCTGCCCCGCAGCAGCCACAGGAAGATGCCTTCGAGGCCCAGTGGGCGGCGCTGGAGGGGCGCTCGCATCAGCGCACGACGCCATCGCCCACCAACCCCTTCTCCACTGAGCTGCACAAGACTTTTGAGATCCAGCTCTGATGACTGTGCCTGAGGAAGGTGGAGAAAAGGGATGGTCTCCATTTTGAGGGGGGTTGTGGGGTGGGGGTGGTGGGAAAACCGGTGGTGTCATAGAGACCCCCCCCCTCATAAAAAAACATGCTGCTGTTCTTTACGAGCCTCATCAGCATTCTCTGTGCTCGTTTGATCGTCCTGTGGAATTCCACTATTACTACCACCACCACCCCTGTAAGCCGCTTCTTAGCTGTTCAACTCTCAACCCCCATTATGCCCACCAGCCTCACCTAACTGGAAGAATAAAACAAGACAATGCCAAAATTTTTATTTTTTATGCATTAAGTATATTTTAAATAGCTATGGATTCCATCTTGCCAAAGGCACAAGATCGCGATATATCTATATGTATTAGGGGTGTGCATCTCCAATAAAAGACGATTCGGTTCGAATTGATTTGATATGGTACTGCTGAGCTCGTGAGGGTATGACGCCATGAGTGTTTTATCATTTTACGATATGAATGAACTTGTCTGTAGGTTATTGTAAACGTGGCATTTCCTTCAGAGGTGTGTATCTCAAATTAAAGACAATTTGATTGGGATATCGCTGGATTTTCAAGTGGAACGATTCGGTTTGATTCCATGCACTCACATCTTTTAGATCAAAACCATAGATTTTTGTCGCACCCCTAATATATATATATATGTAATACTGTATGTATATATGTAATATATGTCACATATATTACATTTATGTTATATTATACATATGTATATTTTACCTAAATATATAAATATATCTATAAAGAATCTCACACAGCAGTGCTAATTTTTAATGTAAAGAGATTTTGTGAAGGGACAGCTGCTTTGTTTTTGGTTTTTTTTTGCCTGTTTTTAAAATTTTATTTTTAGTCTTGGTGGTCGACTGTAAATAAGACATCATTCGTTGCAGCAACAATCAATAAGGACCTAGCAACAACGAGCTTACTTTTTAATCATTTTGTTCACTTTTTATTTTTATTTTGGGAGATATCTCCCATTTATCTACCTTTAAAACGAAAGTAGTGGATTCCTCGTGTTTTGGTTTTGCACAAGCACTTATAACATGAGATGATTTGACCTCCTCCATCGGCTCGCTACTAGAGTGACAGGGAGACGACGACAAACTGAAACAAATGCTTTCCATTTCTCGCTGTCTTCTGTTGGTTTGTTCCTCGCTGTTGTCGTGTTTTTTTTTTTAATTATTATTATTTTGAAATCAAAACCTGTGAATATAATCTTTTCTCTGATCTATTTTTCCATTTTGTAATTATTTCACGACTTTATTCCACTCGTTTGGAGAAATTGAAGTTAAAAGATTGAATAAATGATGGTGGTAAAGGAAAAACTTGGTGTAAGGTGTCTCCATGGATTTGCGTCTGTGTTGAATATGTAATTATGGTAAATTATTATTAACGCTAATCTTTACCACGTCCAC